>NC_056734.1:626274789-626444789 GCF_019279795.1 Protopterus annectens
TTTCCTTGGTACTAGGAATAGTCTGGAATAAAACCCTTGACCTTGTTCTTTTGCAGGTACATCTTGAATCACTTTCATGTCCATGAGAGCTGAAATTTGTTTTTGTGCCTCTGCCCTTTGATTTTGTGGCAGGTTTGGCATGCCTCTCATTTTTGGAAGGGTGTGAAAGTGGAACCTGTAGCCTCTGTCTATAATGTCCAGAATCCATTTGTCTTTTGTAACAATATGCCAATTTTTTGAGAATGCCAGTTTTCTGCCCAAAGGTACTGCCATTAAAGCTTTGCTTGGCAGGTGTAGGGGGAAGTCATTGTGTCTGTTTTCTAAATGACTGTGATCTATCTTCTCCACCTCTTGGGGTTGGTGCTTGCCACTGTCTGGCTCTGAAAGATCCTTGAGGTTATCCTCTACCCCTTGGGCGTCTGTATCTGCCCCTTTGAGGTCTGTCCGTGGCTGGAAAGGACCAATTTTTTGAAGGCCAGTTTCTGCTGAAACGTGGAGGTTGTACCTGCAGGAAATCTTTCACTGTTTGCATTGATTTCGCTTTTTCCTCCATTTTCTTTAGTACCTCCTCAGCTTTAACACCAAACAATACATCTTTTTGAAGAGGTGCATCTAATAATTTAGCTTTGACATGATCTGGTAAGGTTTGCTCTTTGAGCCAAGCATGCCTACGTATAACAGACCCCGTAACAGCAGCTCTACATGAGGCCTCTAAAGCATCAAAACCACACTGCAAGGTATGTTTACCCACTTGCTCTGCACCATGCAACAAATCCTGCAACTCTTTTAAATCTGGTTGTTCTGGTTGTGTCATTTTGCTTTTCAACTGAGATAACAAAAACTGTTGATACTTTAACATATGGAACTGACAGTTTAATGCCCTCATGGTTAAAGTGACGAGGTGTACACCTTTTTCCCCCACCTTTCTAAAGCTCTGGAATCTCTGAAGGTAATGGGTTTTTAGCAGTAGAGGCCTTAATTCCCTTAGGACCCTGTGAAATAGTTTCTGGGTCAGCAGTATGGCTTTTATATAGGAACTGGTGGGAATCAGGAACCCGGTAATACCTGTCTGGTTTAACAGGAGCTGGAGGCAAAGAATCAGGATTAAGGCTGGCTTCTGTGTACACATCATCCAATATATCTAAAACAGGAGGGATAGCCAGGGGCCTACGCTGGGAGAGCAGAAGAAATTCCCTGAGCCTTTTCTTGGAATCGGAGTAATCTTGGCCTTCCCAGTGAAAGTGTTCCCTCAATGTACGCAGGGTTTCCCCCAAAAGAGTAGTCCTCAGGGGGGGGGAGACCAAGGGAATAGACTCCTCTGCATCAGAGGATTCGAAAGGAGAATAGGCATAATCCTGGTCCTCAGAATGTTCTGAGGTAATAGAAGCTTGATCTGAGGAAGGGTAGTCTTCCTCTAATCTGGGCCTTTTGTCAGAGGGGGGTTGAGAACCCCTGATAAGAGTAATCAAATCCTCATGCATTTTAAGCATCTGCTTTTTAGGCATGGGGCCTTGAGAGGGGGTCTGAGGACCCTGTTTTTTGGTTTTCATGGTTGCTTTAGATTTAGTGAAAGCTTTAATAGAGAAGGAGGAAGGCCTGAAGACACCTTGAGAAATGGCAGGCCTGTCTAAATTCTGAGTTTCCCCGCCAAGAGTGGCGTCAGTATCTGCAGTAGGAATGGGGACAGAGGAGCCTGCGACCTCGGGTACTGAAGACACTGGTAATGTAGTGTCATCGGTACTCAGGGGCTGCGTAGGCACCTCGCTGAGCACCAGAGAACCGGTAGTCGACCTTAGCGTGGTCTCAATAGTCGGTGCGGACCTCGTATGTCGGTCCTTATCTTTGCGTCTTTTGCTCAAAACTGGAGTCGGAGTATTCGACGACATAATATAATTAAATTTTTTGCCAAAATAGTGAAGGGCGAACTCTGCCCGGCGCTTAGTAGTGCGCTTGTTGAATCTAGCACAAAAACGGCAGGCCGAGACATCGTGGTCTGGGCCTAAGCAAGGTATACAGAAAGAGTGGAAATCCTTATGCAGTATTTGCTTCCCACATGAAATGCAATTATTAACTTTGTCTGACATCGGTCTGAGGCAAGAAAAGTTTCCCCAACGGGGTACTTAGCTTTCAAGAAGATTTCGGCTGAAATACTTTCGTAAATCTCAGGAGCTGGCCGACCTTCACTTGCGAACTGCTTCTGCTTCGGGCACCGCGCGGCAAGAAAGACCGAAGAAAATGGCGTCTGCTGCCTCTTTTATACCCCTGCCGCACTGACGTCAGGGAAGAAGCGACGACAACTGACGCCGGACCTAGACTTTGGAATTCGGCCGACTGAGGACCCGCCTGACGGCAGGATAACCCATCTGTAATGACTGCAGCTGTATGCACGATGAACATCAGGAAAGAGAGATCTAGGATGTTGTATCATACTCTTGTACATTTAATTCTTACATGCTGTGCCTTCTTTCTTGTAAACATTCTTCCAAAACAATTCAAAGGCAAGAAGCATGACATGGCAGGGCATATACAAGCCTCTACTGCTTCAAACCACTCTAAGTGCCAACCCCACCACTGTGACCCAACCATGGTGCAGAAAGCAGACAGGCTGTACATTCTGAGAAGACACTTGCACCAAGATTTTCTATCATGGGCAAAGTAGCCTCACTACGATGTCTGTTTTAAGGACAGCTCTACTTTCCATTACATTCCCCTCTCTTTTGTCTTGACAGGATGCTGTCATATGCATCAGGCAGCCTGCGCCTTCACCTGCACCAGTAAACTACAAACTACACACTGTACAAATTGCCCTTCATACATAAAAGCAAACAAGAGGACTCCAATAAGATACATCTCCATTAATATTCACGTTCTTGAATCATGTTAATGAACACACTTATGGACAAAACCACCCCCCAAGCAAGCACAAAAGCAACTGCGCTGAACATCGCTTGCAAATCGCCCAGCATGTTGTGAACAGCTGCCAATTACAATTTATTTTTCTGCTCAAGTTTTAGTGTCATTGACAACATGCTGGTGGTATACATTAAACCATCCAGTGCCTATCAGCTTACTACTTTACATTTCTGTAATAGACAATGCAGAGGTTTGGGCCCCTTAACATACAAATTAGCACATTCATTTTGGAAATTTACCTGTAATGGAAAATAACTGGTCTGTTTTAAATATGAAACACAGCAAAAAGCAGTCAATTCCCTCATACTTACAAACAGGTCATTCTAAATTATCAAAAAAAAATCACAGGTTTTCTCCAATAAGAACTGGACACAATGCATAAGTATGCTTGCACACAAAGACATCCAGCTATGAATATAAAGAACTGTGCATTGTCAGTGAAGTTCAATGCCATGACTATCAAAGATGCATTTATACAAAGAAACTGATAAGTAAATACCATCCAAAGTTTAGCAAGCCATTGGATTTGAAAAATCAAACATTTCAGCTTATCTCACAACCAAATACTGCACTTGAACTAAAAGCCTTGGTTTACCCATTACTCCCATTTTATCAGAATTATGTTCCAACAAACTCATAACCTGTCCTACCTCAAATATGGGAAAAAATACACAAGTAAGGGGCAGTGCAGTGCTACTTTCAGCAGCTTCCCACATGATGTTAAGTACTGTAATATACTACACTGCAGGCATCATGTCCAAGGTCTGCCACTATGCCACTGTTATCCCTCGTGACCCTCATCCCCAAAGCCTAATGATACAGAAAAATATTTAAAACTCCCAACATTATCTGAACTGCTTTGATGTTCTTCCTTCCATGAGACACTGCAATGACACACACTCACCTGGTGAGCACCCATCTCTGGTGTACTTTCCTTTTTTTCTTTATCTTTCTTGTCCTTCTTGTCTTTCTCCTCTTCTTTATCTTTTGTGTCATAATGTTCACTGCAGATATGCAGCAACTGCTGCACTTTCAGCACATTGCCAGAACCTGAAATATAAACACTTAATTCAGCATTTGAGCATTTACTTCTCTATAACAGTAAAAGACAAAAAAGTTATGTACTTACCACAACATTCCATCTGTGATGTCCAATTTTCATTCCTCCTCTACTGATGGGTTTGGATCCGAGCACTTAGATCCGACTTGGCCATTGTAAGAGCTCAAACTCTCAAGCTTCTCCCTTACCAAAATGCACCATCCCCATTACCTCAGATCTTGTTTGTAGATTATAGCAAAAGGCTAACACTTTATTCATACATAAAAAAATGTTTAAGCAGAAATATAGCAGATAAAGGAGCACAAAGCTACAGCTGGATTTATAAAGGCAAGGTAAAGACCCTAAGACTGTCTCTATCCACTCGATCTTCAGACAACACTGGATAGGGGATGGTGGGTGGGGAGTCTAAGAGGAATGAAAATTGGACAGCACAGATGGAATGTTATGTAAGTACATAACTTCTTTACCTGACAGTCAATTTTCATTCCATCCTCGACTGATGAGGCAGAGTGCCCAGCTACTATAATCCCAGGGTGGCCTCAAGGAAGGACATGCCTGAACACCACTGAACCAAATGATGCCCTACTTCTAGAAACTAATCTAGCTTGTAATGAGATATGAAGGTGTGAGGTGAAGCCAAAGTTGTTGCCGCAAACCCATGTTGCTGCTGGAAAAATATCCATGGAGGCTCTTGAATGAAATGCTGAGGAAATTGATACGGATCTTGTAGAATGAGCACACAATTGCTCTGTTAAGAGCAAATTCAATTTACTGTAAATGAAAGAAATGCAATTAGTCAGCCATTTGGCTACGGAAACTAGACAGTGGCTTGCCCATTTTTTTCCCACAAAAGATACAAATAACTGATCTGATTTACTGAAGTCCTTTGTTCTGCGTAAGTAGAAATGTAATTGTCTAAGCACATCTAGTGAATGTAACAAATATTCGCCTTTATTTGTATAATTTAAAACCAAGAAATGCACAAAGACCACAGCCTGTCCACAAATGATCTGAAGAAGGCTCTTTAGTCAAAATAGCTCATCTTTTGCATTGAGTATTTTACGTTTTTATTCTGCTTAAAGTTTTGTAAGTTCTTCAACCCCAGTGTGTCAGTGTTGCCTGGTATTGAAACTACTGACTTTGTTTGTATAACTTGGGAAGAAAACTGGAAGGTTGACAGATTGGTTGGTTAATGTTGGATTCTGATACAACTTTGGGCAAAAAGGATGCATTAGTTTGTAACGTAATTCTATCTTTATGAAAAATTAGGTCTGGAGGTTTCACTGAAAGCCTGAATTTCTGAAATTTGTCTGGCCAAAGTAATGGCCACCAAAAATAGTGTCTTCCAATATAGGAATTTGAGATCGCAAGTACTTGTAGGCTCGAAGGGTGGAGGAGCCAAAGCTTGCAGTACCAGAGTTAAGTCCCATGGTAGAGTAGGATCTTTAACTGGAGGCCTCAACAGAAGTATTCTACACAGAAAGGTCTTACAAAGTTTATGTGAAATAAGGGAAGAGCCATCAAGACTGTCATGGAAACACTTTGAAAAAAGGAAAGCAGTGTTAAGGCCTTGAGAGAAGGCAAGGATGCCAGCATAGGCACAGTCTGTATCTTGCACCCCAGAAAAACATGGTCTTGAGAAGGAGTCAGAAAAGACCTTTGGAAGTTTATTGTGAACCCCAGGTTTTGCAGAAGGAAAAAGGAAAATGGAGATTTTGCAACAGGATCTCTGGAAAGGATGCCTGAAACAGAAGGTCATCCAAGTAAGGAAATACTTGGATCCCCTGAAACCTGCAAAAAGCAATCACAGGATCAAAGCATTTGGTGAATAACCTTGGGGCAGTAGAAAGGGCAAAGTAGAGAACTGAAAATGTCATGAAGCAACAGAGAAACAAAAATGTCCCAAAAATGGGATGACTAGGGATATGGAAATAAGCATCCTTGAGATCCAGAGGCATCATATAAGCCTGAGGAAGCAAAAGAAAGAACAAAGTCTGAAGGGACAACATTTGAAAGGAGGGCACCTTCAGAAAAGTGTTTAGATGAGATAGGTCTAGAATTGATCTCCAGGTACCCTCTTTCCTGGGCACTAGAAACATTCTGGAATAACTCCCCCCCCCCAATTTGGGGCACAGGCTCCTACTGAATAGTACCCAGAGTCAAAAGATCTCAAAGCTCCCCCGAAAAGGACAACTGTTCTTGAGGGGGCTGAGGAATTCCCATAAAAGGCAGAAGAGATTTCCAGACCATAAAATATCCCCGGCAGATAATGGAAAGAACCCAGGAATCCTGAGTAATCTTTAGCTAAACAGGAAGAGAGACATAGGCGAAGAGAAAGAGGAAAGCATCTGGGAAGAATAGGAAAGTAAGACAGCACCTGTTTTATCTGTAAAAGGAGACTTTTGAGACACAGGAGTCTGAGTAGCCTTCCCAGGTCATCCTTTTTAACCTTGGGAGAAGAGATTGCCTGCTAACAAAGGCTGGCCTACTGGGGTAGTATCTCTGAAATTTAGCCACAGGAGAAACAAACACACATTTAAGTTTCCATAAAGCCTTGCCCTTATCCTGATGGGACTTAAATCAACACCAGCCTTGAAAAACAAGTGTTTATTATTATGTAGTGAGGCATCCATCAACTTGGCCTCATCATCATCGTCACGCAAAGGTTGAAGCCAAAGCCAAGAATACCTCATCATCACTGACTCAAAAGCAGCAAGCAGCATCCCTAGAAGGAGCATCTGCTGCATCTTAACTACACGATGGAATGATGAGACACCTGGGAGGAAGTCTCTACGACAAAAAGGACAGAGATTTTACCCTCAGAGTCGGGAAGATCAGAAATAACCTTTACCACAGAAGAACTGGCCCCTTAATCAAAAAGCAATGACAAAAAGTCCAGGACAGCATGAATCAGTGCAGAAAAGGGATCCACATCATTTTCAAGTGCCGAATTCACAAATCTTTCCATTTGCTAGCATAAGTTTTTCTTACACATGGTTTGAGGAAAGATAATAGAATCTGTCTAACCAGGGAGGAGAGCATAGCTTGCATGGCTATTATGGGAAATGGAAAAACCAAGCTGTCAGCTTGAGCTTTGGAAGATTTGAATGAACCATTTCTGGCGGGTGATACAAAAGGTCTGGAACTGGATCCAGAATCCATGGCTGATGGATCAAATGAGGCGAGAGGAAGGGGAACCAAATTTATTGAGGCCAAAAGGGAGCAATTAGAATGAATCTGCTCTTCAACCTGGCTGCTCTCTGAAGGAATTTTGTTATCGGAGGATAAGCATACAATAACCCGGGTGGGGGGGGGGGGGGCTATAGTGAAGTAGAGCATCCTTCGATGGCTCCCCTTGTGGGGGAATATGGGCAAACTAGCTGCTGCACTTATTGTTTAGGGGAGAAGCAAAAAGATCGCAGCAAGGCTGGCCCCAACTGCGGAAAATCACATCTGCTACTTTCTGGTTGAGGGACCATTTGTGAGGTAACAGAATGCATCTACTCAGTTTGTCTGTTAGTAATCTGGTCCTTCCCAGAATAGGCGTTGCTAAGAGAAAGCGGTTGGAAGAGATTTGCCCACTGTCACACATGTAGTGCTTCTCGACACACAGGAGGTATGATCAGTTTCCTCCTTGTTTGCTGATGTACCAAACCACTGACATATTGTCCCATCTCCCTATGGCAGAGCATCTTGAAAGACTTGCAACACTAAAAGCACTACTCTCAACTCCAAAGCACTAATATGCAAATTGTTTTCTTTGAGGGACCCATGCCTTGGACTGTCCTTCAAAGGTAATGCCCCCCCCCACTGGGAAGCATCTGTGGTCATTATGGCCTTGGGCTGAGAAGGGACAAATGGACAGCCTTGCAGTAGTTCTGACTGGGTCCACCCACATCAGATCTTTTTTGCAAAAGGTGGCGATTCAAATTGGGGCAGATAGCAGTAGCTGAAGTATTGACCACTGAGACACCAAAACATCCGTTGAAGAATTCTCATGTGAAATCTGGCCAGCGGAATAACTGCCGCCGTCAATCTTAATGCTTGTAGAACTAGAAACGTTGGGGCTGTGGTACTGCAAAGTATCCTGCTGACTTGTGATCTTAAGGTTTGAACTCTGGAAAGGGGAAGGGAAGCTATTGTTGACCTTGTGGCTAGTACCACTCCCATCAACTCTATAGTCCAAGATGGTTGAAGATATGACTTTTTGAAATTTATGGTGATGTCTAATTGTGCACAAATCGAGATTACTTTTCCTCTTGCTATGATAAGTTGATGCCTCGTCAGGGTGGAGATGAGCCAGTCTAAATAAGGAAACACTCGGAACCGTCTCAAATGAACTGCTACTACTGCCATAAATTTGGTGAACAACCTGGGGGTTGTGGTGAGACCAAAGGGCAATGCTCTGAATTGGTGATGACTGGCTCCTAGTCGGAAGTGTAAGAATTTCCAGGATTGTCTGTTCATTTTTATATAACAGTATGCATCCTGAAGATCTGTTGAGTACATCTCCAACTGTCTTTTTCCAAAAAAGAAAAAAACGACTGAACCATGACCATCCGGAACTTTGCCTTCCTAACAAAAGTTGTTCAGGTTGCTGAGATCCAGAATTGGTCTGCAGTCCCCTGTTTTCTTTGGCACTAAAGAATCTAGAGCAAGTTCCAGATCCTTTCTGGTCTGGAGTGACCCCGAGGATCACTTTTGTTTAGCAACTTTTGTATTTGAAATGCTGCTTGTTCCTCTGACTGGGTGGAGCATCAGGAATTTTTCTGGAGTTTGGAGGACAAAGGGAAAATGGAATTATATATCCTCTGGATACGATCCTCTGCACCAAAGTACCTTTTATTTCTAAGCCAAGCTCTCCAGTGCAGGGAGAAATTACCCCAGATTGCCTCCAGAGGGGGACAATTGGGTCTCTGTTCAGGAGCGCTGGAAGAGCTTGCCATAGCAGGATTCTCTGGACTCCTAATGTTGCAGTCCACCTCTACCACAAGGGCAGTGTCTACCATTTGAACTCCCCCCCCCACAGCCTCAGGAGGAAGACCCACACTGTGTGTCCTGAAAGATCCTTGTGATTTTCTGAACCACATCCTTCCACCACCTCGATGATTCTCAAAAACGATCTCTGAGGGGAGGAAAAAACGTACACCCACAGCAGAAAGGGTCTTGCAGAAAGGGTCTTCGCATCCTTCTTACACCTGGATATATCTTTTACTTTGGGGCCAAAAAGAGGGGTGCTGTCAAAGACAGCACTGCCGAATGTAGACTTATAAGGCTCCGCAAAATCACACAAACGTATTCAGGCATGCCTTCTAATAGCTACACCTGACCCACTGCCCTTGAGGTTCCTTCTGCCACATTAGAAATAAGCCTCATGCATGACTTGGAAATCAACTGTATGGTCACCAGCTGAGAAATGACTGAATCATTCACCTCTTCAGACACTGTTCCTTTGAGGGTTCCTGAAAGTTCCTTAACCAGATCCCTCTGATGTCTAGTAAAATGTACAAAGTAGTTCAAAGACCTTAAGGCAAAGGTCACTGAAGCATAGTCATGCTTCCCAAATCTGTCCTTCACCCACGACTCATTCTCAGGAGGATGGACAGAGGTACTTTCGTCCTAAAGTTCCTTTCTAGTGGTTGCATCAATAGGGGGACCTTTTGCCCAAAACTGCTTCGACTCTGGATGGGGTCATAATTCTATCTGGCTTTTTGGGAATGGGCTCAATGGAGTCAGGTTCCTTACACGCCCACTGTGAGACAAATTCCAGGAGCTCATCAGTGGGTGGGACCACCCAGGTAGTAGACGGGCCAGTACCAAAAGCCTCCAGTAATACAGTTTCCTCCTAAGGATTGTTGGAGTTCCAGCCATCTCTCTGCTTTAGGAACTCAAAGATGTCTCAGAATGAGACATCTTCAGGAGGTGACCGCGGGATCCTTCGCCTCATCCAAATCTGTATCCTCAGGGGAATAGATATGCTTCCTCTTGCATGTCCTCCTCTTAGGGACTTCCACGTTGGGATACTCCAGGGAGATATCAGAAGAGGAAGGGAAACCCTGATGGAAAGCCTGAGGTTTTGACATAGACTGTCCCTGTAAAGAGGATAGCTGAGACTCAAGGCACAGCGGTGGAACAAAAGAATACATAGGACCTGAAGGGGGAGACATCGCCTGGGTCTGAGGTGTAGACAGAGCTCTCTCCAGAACCCTAAAGGCAGGCCATCCTGAAGAGGGAAAGGAACCCGGATAAAAATAGGGCATGCCTCTGAACCCTGGTCCCGCCCTGCTCAGAGTATCCCAGAGGCTGAAGTCAGACCCGAACTGACCATCACCGAAGCTCCAAGATGCAGACATGGCTCTGAAACCCTCAGAGTCTACTGCAGCACCTTAGACCTGACGGGGTAGAATCAGCTCCAAAAGTTCTCCGGATCCGAATGAACCAAAGAGCTCACAGCCAGTCTCTGATCCGAGGATACCAGAATCCTCTGATTTAAAAAAGATGGTGCAGAATGATTTGGATTCCAAGGGCTCTGAGACCTAGATAGGAGTCAAAGGAGGAATTGGTAGAGGAACAGTGGATATACGCAACTCCTGACCCGATGGAGCAGGAGTCGAGGAAGGGGCAGACTGGCTCTGTACCGAAAGGATCTTTCTCACTAAGCTCTCTACATCTTTGGTGAGACTTCTGGATGACCGAGTGGATAGAGCAGATGGAGACTCTGAACCTTCTAAAAATGGGGAAGGCTCTCTAGATGGGACTGGGTCCACCGAAGGCGAGTACCTTTTTCTAGGCAGAACTGGTAAAGAGGACATCTGATCCAAGGTCTTCGAATCAGACGAATCTTTAGTTGTCAGATATTTCGGATCTGAAGAAACCATCGGAGGGCATGAATTTGTCTTAGATGGATCTGAAGAAAGGGCAGGATCAAATAATTTTTGCTTCTTCATATGATCCGAAGAAACCATAGGATGCAAAGAAGTTTGATTGACTTTTCTGAGGATATGCAGGTAACAGATGAGGTGCTTGGAGAAGTAACTGTCGACTTTTTTGGTTTCACTTTGGAAGGTTCAGATATAGCCTCGTCCAAGGAAGAAAACAAGATACCCTTAAGGATAAGCTTGTTCCTAAGATCTATTAATGCCCTAGGATAGGATTGAAGGCATTACAGACTGCACAGTTCTCCTGGAGGTGTAGAGGACCTAAACAAAAACACACAAGGAGTGCGAGTCAGGCATTGGGATCTTCTGACCGCACCTCCCACAATTTCTGAACCCAGCTGGGCTCTTTTCCTTTTGAGCTATCAGCAAAAAGGAAAGGCCAAGCACAGTCACTCCACCACACAACCAGCAATCACTTTTTTTTTTTTTTTTTTTTTTATGATATAGAAGGAAAATCAAAAGAAAAGGAAGGATAGGAAGAAGTACCAACAATGCGGCTAAAGTCTACGGCAATCGTAGGAGAGGAAGACCATTACTAATAACAGTAACTAGAAACACCATGAATGGTAACAAGGAAAGTGTATGCATTCATTTGATCGGCCGGTGGAGGGCTGATCGGAAAATGTTCAAAAACAGTGCAGCAAATTCTCATAATTGCAAACAATTGTTGCGAAACGCAAAATATCCCCCCTTTTTGACCCATGGTAGCGCTTGTTTAGGTGGTAGAGCGGTCGGAAATGTCACATTTGGTGTTTTGCATGACATTCCGACTGTTCGCCACTGTGAAATTCAACATTTAAACTCTGTGTTATACCCAATCGAGGAAAGGTTGGTCGCTCAAATGCATGTACGCCCAAGGAAAGAAATCAGAGATTTGTTGAAAGCTAAGGGAGAAAGGCTAAGCAAGAAACTTTTATCTAAAGTAGTCTAAAGGCAACTGAAGACAAATGATTTGTAAGTTTTGAAATGTACTTATCTCCCCAGCTCGAGAGAACAACAGACCACGCCTTTTCAGTGGAAGCGGCAAACAAGATCTAATGTAAAGAAGGTGGTGCATTCTGGGTAATGGAGAAGCTTGAGAGTTCAAGGCTGCCACAAGCTTTTACTACAGCCGAGTCAGATCTGAGGGCTCTGATCGAAACCCATCAGTCGAGGACATAATAAAAACTGACATCAAATCAAAAGTTAGGTACTTCCCATAATGCTGGATCCTTTTTACCTTAACCTGTCCAATAGGACTACTGTTACTGGAGTTGCTTGTAGGATCCCATCCAGCAACACACCAGTGCTTTCAGCCTCAAATATCTCAATTTTTACATCTCAAAATACCCTGCACCACTCCTAGCTTCAGACTGTGTTTAGCAACTACAAAAACCTAATCCATCACTCTTCATTACCCAATAAACATAAGTAGCAAATAGCAGTAAAAGGTTGCAGGACCACCTATTGCTGATAACGGAGACATTATGACAATATGGAAGGGGGAAGGAGGGAGGGATGTCACATTGAAAGGACCTGGGTGAAAAGGATACACATTATGGTAAGTACATAAAGTACAGTTGTGTAAAATCGTACCATTCAAGGTGGATGTCCCTCTCTTCACTGTTGCAGTATTCATTACAACAGGGATCCCCTGCCAAGGGCTGCCCAACATCCGACCAGTATAGCAAACCCTTTAGGTTGCATTAAGGTACACCGTACATCACACGTATGCTCTGTGTAGCGTAGGGCATAAAAGTGACGTCCGAATGTAACATCCTCAGAACTGACAGCCCCAGTAGGAACTCCACTCCAAGAAATAGAGAGGTAATCAGTACATTCAAGAGAAATGGACCAGGTGGTGGAGGGTGGGAGTGAATACTGCAACAGTGAAGAGAAGGGCATCTACCACTATGGTACAATTTTACACAATTGTACTATGTCCTTCTATTTCACAGTTATATTATTCATTACAATAGAGAGTGTGCCAAAGGTCAGGAAAAGATTTCAGAGGAGGAAGGACCAGCACAGCCCTCTAGGAAGCAATGAAGGATGGCCCTAGCAAAACAAGCTCTAGCTCTGGAGATTCTATACAACTTGTACTGCTTGGTAAATGTATGCACAGAAGTCCAGGTAGCTGCCTCAAAAACATAGCATCTAAACCCTTGAAAAAGGAAGCAGAAGACAAAGCTCAAGAAGAAAGAGCCTTAAAAGAATAATTAAGGCTCTTACCATGAAAGAAATAACAAAAAGAAAGAGCTTTGGAAATCCAAGAAATAGTTTACTTGGATACAGCTAATCCTAAGGACCTAGGATAAAAGAAAACAATGAGCTGATCAGATTTCCTAATAGTTTTAGTCTTAACCAAATAAAATTTGAGTTGTCTATGCAGATCCAATGTGTGCACACCTTTTCACTGGCCGATTGAGGAGAAGGGCAAAAAAGTGGGCAAATGAACAAACTGATTAAAGGACAACTCATTCACCATCTTGGGCATAAGAGAAAGATTAGTATGCAAGGGTACCCTGTCCTTATGAAACTCCAAAAAAGGAGGGCAAGCCATAAGGGCTTGAAGCTCAGACACCTGTCTGGGAGAAGTAAGGGCGAACAAAAGTACAGTCTTCCAAGATCCATGTTACAAGAAAGCTGAAGCTGCAGACTCAAAAGGAGCCTGAGTCAATTTTTTTCCTAAATATTAACATCCCAGTGAGGAGGAACAGGATTCCTGGGAGGGCTAATATGGACACCTTTAAGGAATTGTTTAACTTCAAACTTACAAGCTAAAGGAAATGCTAAAGGCAGATATGCAAAGATAGCGGATAAGTGGGCCTTAACAGAAGAATAAGCCAACCAAGCACTGAGCAATTCACACGCATAAGAAAAAAACAAAGGAACATCCACAGAAAGTGGATCCAGGTTATGGGAAAATACACCAAATGGAAAACCTTTTCCACTTGAATAAGTAGGATTTCCTAGTATTGAGTTTCCTGCCCTCCTGCAGGACCCTACAGTGTCAGCTGAAGAATGGACAAGAGGGGATGGATAAGAGATCCCATGTTCCGTGTGAGCACATCCACCCTCTAAAGTAACTTATGACGACTGCCTTGTCTAAATGCAGAAGAAGAGGGAATCAATGCTGTCTTGGCCAAAAGAATGCCACCAACAAGATTTTGGGAGCAACCTGTTGAATTCTGAACAGGACTTTTGGAATGAGGGGAAAAGGAGGGAACGCATAAAGAAACATCACCTTCCAAGAAAAAGACAGGGTGTCTTCCAAACAAGAGGACCTGGGACTCTGGCACTAAATACAGGAAGTTGCCTGTTGAGAGGGGAAGCAAAAATATCCATTTGAGGAGCACCCCACTGGTGGACAATGTCCAAAAACACATCCCAGTAAACCATCCATTTATGGAACTGAGTTAAGGACCTGCTTAGAGTGTCTGCCACAATTTTTTGACCTGAGGGACTGGATAGCAAGATCCCACACTAGAAGTGTCAACCAGCGAACAAAAGATCTTGCCCCCCCCCCCCCCGTTTGTTTACATACCACATCACTGTGGTACTGTCTGTAAATACCTTGAGGGGTCCTGGGAAGAAAATCGGATGAAAAGCTTGAAGCTCGAGTAGAACAGCTCTCATATCTGACAGTGATGTGCTCTTTCTGCCGAAGAAGCGATCACACTCCCTGCACATTTTGGGAGTCAAAAGCTGCTCCCTATCCCACGTCTGAAGCATCTGTGAACAGCTTCTGAGAGGGAAGAGGGGGAATAAAAGGGAGCCCTGGATTTAGAGACAACTGCTGGATCCACCACTGAAGTTCCTTCTTGAGACAAGAAGAGGAACAACAAATTCTAGGGAATGTGCATGTTAAAGCCAAACTGACTTCAGAAGCCACTGAATCTTTCTCATGGAGTTTGGCCAAAAGGAGTACAGGGATGATGGAAGCCATGAGCCCCTGAGCTCTCAGAAATTCCCTGGCTGTTACAGAGGTCAGAAGAAGAACACTTTGAAAAAAGGAAAGCAGTGTTAAGGCCTTGAGAGAAGGCAAGGATGCCAGCATAGGCACAGTCTGTATCTTGCACCCCAGAAAAACATGGTCTTGAGAAGGAGTCAGAAAAGACCTTTGGAAGTTTATTGTGAACCCCAGATTTTGCAGAAGTAAAAAGGAAAATGGAGATTTTGCAACAGGATCTCTGGAAAGGATGCCTGAAACAGAAGGTCATCCAAGTAAGGAAATACTTGGATCCCCTGAAACCTGCAAAAAGCAATCACAGGATCAAAGCATTTGGTGAATAACCTTGGAGCAGTAGAAAGGGCAAAATAGAGAACTGAAAATGTCATGAAGCAACAGAGAAACATAAAAATGTCCCAAAAATGGGATGACTAGGGATATGGAAATAAGCATCCTTGAGATCCAGAGGCATCATATAAGCCTGAAGAAGCAAAAGAAGGAACAAAGTCTGAAGGGACAACATTTGAAAGGAGGGCACCTTCAGAAAAGTGTTTAGATGAGATAGGTCTAGAATTGATCTCCAGGTACCCTCTTTCCTGGGCACTAGAAACATTCTGGAATAACCCCCCCCCCAATTTGGGACACAGGCTCCTACTGAATAGTACCCAGAGTCAAAAGATCTCAAAGCTCCCCCGAAAAGGACAACTGTTCTTGAGGGGGCTGAGGAATTCCCATAAAAGGCAGAAGAGATTTCCAGACCATAAAATACCCCCGGCAGATAATGGAAAGAACCCAGGAATCCTGAGTAATCTTTAGCTAAACAGGAAGAGAGACATAGGCGAAGAGAAAGAGGAAAGCATCTGGGGAAAAATAGGAAAGTAAGACAGCACCTGTTTTATCTGTAAAAGGAGACTTTTGAGACACAGGAGTCTGAGTAGCCTTCCCAGGTCATCCTTTTTAACCTTGGGAGAAGAGATTGCCTGCTAACAAAGGCTGGCCTACTGGGGTAGTATCTCTGAAATTTAGCCACAGGAGAAACAAACACACATTTAAGTTTCCGTAAAGCCTTGTCCTTATCCTGATGGGACTTAAATCAACACCAGCCTTGAAAAACAAGTGTTTATTATTATGTAGTGAGGCATCCATCAACTTAGCCTCATCATCATCGTCACGCAAAGGTTGAAGCCAAAGTCAAGAATACCTCATCATCACTGACTCAAAAGCAGCAAGCAGCATCCCTAGAAGGAGCATCTGCTGCATCTTAACTACACGATGGAATGATGAGACACCTGGGAGGAAGTCTCTACGACAAAAAGGGCAGAGATTTTATCCTCAGAGTCGGGAAGATCAGAAATAACCTGACAGGCCTAGGATAGGAGAGCCAACAAATACCTGGACATATGGGTCTGATAATTAACCGCCCTAAAAGTCAAGGTAGCAGAGGTATAAAGCTTCTTGCCTAGTCTTTCTATGGTCCTGTTCTCTTTATCAGAGGGTAGTAACTTGGGAAGAGGAAGCAACTGAGAGGGCTTGTCAAAAGCTACAGACACCACCGTGGGGCCAGCAAAAGGACACTTGTACAAAAACCTGCAGACCTCAGGCATCCTATAGAATCTATCAGGTTTCTTTGGAGCAGGGGGCAGATAGTCTGAAGCCTTAGAAGCATTAAAAAATGCATCCGACAAGGCAGCCAAAACAAGAGAAACAGCTGAAGGCCTACTAGGAGAATTTATCCGCAACAACTCATAACTTTTTGTACCTCAGAAACCTGAGCATGATCCCATTTAAAGAACTTCATCATCATGGCGATTGTGTCACCAAAAGAAATCTCTTCCATGCGAATATCTGGATGAAGGAATTTCAGAAGAGTAAGCAAGGAATTCCTCATCCAAATCCAGCTCCTCCTAAGAGGAATCCTGTTCCCTGGGTTTTTTAGGGAGTACAGGGGTGGGGGTGGGGGGGAACTGGAACTGCAACTCCCTGAGGAGGTTTCATGCCATCGAAGTACTAAACAAGCCCAGAGTGAAAGATTGCCATTCACTCTGTGGATCCTTAGGAATAGGAATAATACGTTTAGTCTTTTGCTTTTTCTTCAAAAGGATGTCCGGCTTTCTGCTGAATAGTTGCATACTTGAGCTGTTCCTATATCAACCTCATTACAAGCTGAGATAAGTACAAACTTGCAGTGTTATAAGATAGTACTGCATTTTATTTTTTCTGTTTATTGTTTCATTGAATATTGTGTTAAAAACAGTACTGCATTTATCTGCCTATTTATTTGTTCACTGAAAATTGTGAGCGCTCTCTCTCTGTCTGCAGTTTATTCTTCTCACTTCATTGATATTCGATGTAGAAGTCTTAGCCTAGAGAGTTTCTCTGTGACTTAAAGTCTTAGTCCCTTATCTCTGAAATTATTTCTGCTGAATAGTTGTATACTTGAGCTGTTCCTACATCAACTTTATTACAAGCCAAGAACAAACGTGCAGTGTTATAAGACAGTACTGCATTTCATTTTTGTTTGATTCACTGAATATTGTGTTAAAAATAGTAAAGCATTTATCTGCTTATTTGTTCACTGAAAATTGAGAGCTCTCTCTGTCTGCAGTTAGTGTATTCTTCTCACTTCATTGCTATTCAGTGTAGAAGTCTTAGCCTAGAGGGTTTCTCTGTGCCTTAAAGTCTTAGTCCCTTATCTCTGAAATTATTTCTGCTGAAGAGTTGCATACTTGCTGTTCCTACATCAACTTTATTACAAGCTGAGATAAGTACAAACTTGCAGTGTTATAAGATAGTACTGCATTTTATTTTTTCTGTTTACTGTTTCATTGAATATTGTGTTAAAAATAGTACTGCATTTATCTGCTTATTTATTTCTTCACTGAAAATTGTGAGCTCTCTCTCTCTGCCTGCAATTAGTTTTCTTCACCCACCCTCCATATTCTTGTTGTGGCATTAATCTTGGTGGCTTTGGAATTGACCGCCCCTCCTGTAAATTTGTGTTTGTACACTCCTCCTGGGCCCATCTCATTTGCTCACTCAATCAATTACAGAGAGATCATATTTTGATTTCAGACCATTCCCATAGGTTCAGCCCTATTCCAGCTCTATCCTAGTCTAGTCTCATTACCTCATCCTGCCTAACACAGAGAGAACATTTGAGTAGGCATACCCACTTAGGCCCTGAACTTGTCTGATTGAAGACTGCTGGAACAGGGCTCAGTTCTGAGGTTTTTTACTGGTTAATTGGGTAATTTGTTTAAATCAGTTTGCTTGTTTTCTATTGTTATAAAAAAAAAACATTGCACTTTATCTGCTTTTACTGTATTTGTGTTTCTTCCTACTTTATTACCTTATTTTGCTTCTGCCTCTTCTTAAAAGTACTCAATTGTGTTTATTCTGCTGCATTTATTACTGCTTGGTAGTAGCCTGATTAAATTGTAACTGTTATTCTAAGTCTTTTGGTTAAAGCACTTGGCTTCAGACCAGTTGTTTTACATTAAGCCGGTTTGTGGTCTGCACTGTTGTGTCAGGACAGGTAGCTTACATCCCTCCAAGTTGGGAATTGCTGATTGAAGGCTCAGTGCCTTTATTCTAAAAGTGTATTAGTTCTGGTTTAAGCACTTGGGCTTCAGGCCAGTTATTTTACATTAAGAAGGTTTGTAGTCTGCACTCTTGTGGGAGGAGAGGCTAGATTCTGCCCTTCTGAGCTGTGAATTTCTGGTTAAAAGTTTACTGTGCCTGCTTATTTGAACTGTTTTTCTGATATTTGGTGCGCCTTGCCTGCTGAATCTAGCTTTGTTTGTATAACCTGAGCACTAATCCAGGCCATCTTTTTTGGAGAAGGTTCCCCTCCACCCTAGTGGCAGGAATGTGCGGTTAGAACTTGTCAGATTTAAGACTGCTGGAACAAGGCTCAGCTTTGAGTTTTTTTACTGGTTAATTGGGTAATTTGATTAAATCAGTTTGCTCGTTTTCTGTTATAAAAAAAAATGCACTTTATTTATCTGCTTTTACTGCAATTGTGTTTCTTCCCATTTTATTACCTTATTTTATAGGTTCATAGGTTGATACTAGGCTATCTGCCCTAGGGCATTTATAAGCCTAACCAGCGTGTGTTTGGCTTTCGCTACCCTTTTAGATTAGTTGACTGTGCCTCTGTGTCACAGAAGATAGCCCTTTTAAGGTTAGTTTACTGTGCCTCTGTCTAGTAGGGACACAGAAGAGATCCCAGGGGTAAACCTACGATCTCCCATCCACTAGTCAAGATTTCTCTTGAAGAGGGTCAGTGAGGGGCTCTGCCTAACATGGATTGGGATTTTGTTCCAGAGTGAGGGGAGCCTCTGGGATATGAATCTGTCCCTCCAGCATGTCATATTTATTTCTGTGCTGAGGTTTAAGTCCCTGGAGCGTGTAGCTCTAAGGGATATGGATTTCCTGAGGTGAAGCATGTCCATTAATTCTGGGTTGGACATGGCTTTATATGTCAGGCACAGATCGCCTCTAAGTAGGCGGTAAGCAACTGAGTAGAGCTGGAGTTTCTTTAGCCTAACTGCGTAGGGCATCTGTTTGAGTCCCTTGATCCTCTTGGTGAGGTACTTTTGGGGTCTTTCCAGTTGCTGCAGGTGTCGGGTAAGGTACATACCAAATGGGGCATTGTATTCAATTATGGGCCTGATGAGTGATGAGTAGAGGGGCACAATGACCTCTCGATTTAGATGTGAACCCTTTTGTGATAAGGTGGGTTATATAGAAGGTCTTTCTAACCACTATGGCAACGTGTTTGTCAAAGGAGAGATTGCTATCTACTTGGGTCCCCAAATCCCTAATTACTTCTTCTGTACTTAATGGATTACCACCTATGTGGTAATTTGTGGGCACTTTGTTTTTCCCAAAGGGATGACTATGCACTTTTTGGCATTTAGCTTTAGGCCATGGCTCTGGCACCAGTTATCTGTCTCTGTGAGACCCTTTTGGAGGATGCTTGTGTCAGTCGGCGAGTCGATTATGGCACCCAGTTTGCAGTCATCTGCGAGCTTGGTCAGCCATAGTCCTCCCGTGTTAGCCTGTACCTCAGAGAAATATATACCGAACAAGAGAGGTCCCAGGACTGAGCCTTGTGGGATGCCACTTGTAACTGGTTTAGAGTCTGACATGGCACCTGCAATTCTGACCATGTGGGTTCTATCCCTGAGCCAGTTTGCAACCCATCTTGTGACATAGGGGTTGATATTTAAGCTGGTGAGCTTATTTATGATGCCTGAGTGGGGTATTGTGTCGAAGGCTTTTGCGAGGTCCAGGTAGGCTGTGTGGACTACCTTCCCTTTATCTATGGCCTTGGTGACTGTTTCAAAGAAGTCGACCAGGTTCAAGAGGCAAGCTCTGCCCTTAAAGCCAAATTGGGTAGGATCCAGTGTTTGGAGGTTCCCAATGCCTTTGTTTATGAGTTCCATGATGATACGCTCCATAGCTTTGCAGACCAGGCTAGTCAGGTTTATAGGGCGATAGTTTCCGGGGTCCATTGTGGCACCACCTTTGTGGAGTGGGACCACTGTTGCTGTACGCCATTCCTTGGGTACATATCCTGTAGTAAGGCTGAGACTGAACAGTGACTTTATGTGAGGGTTCAGTTCTTCTTGGAGCTTGTGTAAGACGCAGCCCGGGACACCGTCTGGTCCCATTGATGCTGTGTTTTTTGCTTTGGGGAGGGCAGCTCTCACCTGTGCATCTGTGATGTCAGGGAGGCTACACTCTGTTGGGATAGACATTTGCTCTTTTGGGGGGAGAAGTTTGCACTGAACCTGTCTGCCAGGATGTTGGCAATGTCTGTGGGTTCAGTGTATTTTTTGTCATTTTGCACTAACTCAGAGCATATCTGGGAGTTGCCACCCAGGTTCCTGACATAACTAAAGAAGGCCTTGTGATTATCTTTAGCGTCTTGTGCAAGTTTTCTTTCGAAGCTGGCCTTAGATGATTTTATGAGGGATCGTAGTTTCTTGCTAGTACTGATCAGAGATGCCTTCCCTTTTTGGGATTTTGCTCCATCATGTAGTAGCTTCCTCCTTCTGTTGTATAGCTTATTTATGGCTGGGGTCCACCAGACAGGTCTCCTGCCTTTGGAAGAGTGAGTCTTGGTTTTATTTGGGATAGCACGATCCATGCATTCCTGTAGGTGTCCATAGAATGCATTTGTACAGGATTCTGCGGTTTGGGCAGTATTTTCCACTGGCCCGGGGGGGCTTTGAAGGATTCCACCTCGGTTTTGAGAAGTGTGAAGTTTGCTTTTGAGAAGTTCTTCACGGTGGTTTCCTTGGCTAGGGGTGGGGACGGGTTATGGATGTCCAGTGAGATTAATTTATGGTCAGATCTTACCAATGAGGGGTATACCTCTGGTATGGAACAGAGTCCCCATGTTGGTGATGATCAGGTCCAATATGTTTTCCCCTCTTGTGGGAGTGGTGACCAGTTGTTCCATAGCATTTGAGTTTATAAATTCTAGGAATCATTGGGCGAGGGTGTTGGGGCTTGAGTAGTGCTCCCAGTCTATGTTTGGGTAGTTGAAGTCACCCAATATAATGGTGTTTGGAGAGACCTTCATATTCTCCAATGCCGAGTGGGGTTCCCGAGTTTGGGAGGGTGGTCTGTAGCAGGTTGCAAACTGAAAGGCAGTTTTGCCCACTGTTAGTTGCACATGGATGGTCTCCGATGCTTCGTGCAGTGCCACTAACCTGGAGGTGTGGGTATATTTGATGAATATGGATACTCCCCCTCCTTTTGTGGTTCGGTCAGAGTTTTGGGGCCGAAAAGCATGGTATGAGGTATAACCTGGTAGTGCTGGGGTGCTCTTGGGAGCCTTGAACCAGGTTTCTGTTACTGCACAGATATCGATATTCTCCATACTGAGGAGAGCCTCGAGTGGGTGCATCTTGAGGTTTAGACTTCTGGCGTTGAGCAGCATTATCCTTAGTTTCTTTTTCCTTGTGTTGTCTATGGAGGTGGGATTGTATTTTGAGCCTTGCCTAAAAAAGGCACTATGGGCGTGGCAAGAGCATTAGCCAGTATTCAAAAGCCCAGGGGTGACAAGTGCAAGCCGTCCCTAGCGAAGCAATGTGGCTTGTCGAGCATGTTATCCCAGGCTGACAGACACTGGATCTCCTTTGAATGACACCAATACTTTATCCAATTGTTAAAATTGATCATTTTGTCTTTATACTGTGGCATCATTCTTGGTGAGGGTAAGATGCTACTCAAGGTCAGGGTCATACTGGCCTGGGCTACATGATCAGAGACATGCTCCTCTATGTCTCTTTTCATGTAGTCCAGGGAGGTACGTCTCAGGTCATTCACACCAGCATGGACAATGATGGAGTCATATTTGTACTTGCTTTGGAGTGACCTGAGTGCTTGTGTTATGTGGCGGATCCTGGCACCCGACAGGCAGCTTACAGTGACCTTCTCCTTGTTCAGCCTGCTGAGTGGGACGTCAGTGTGCCTGACAATAGTCACCTATTACAAGTGTATTAGGTGTGTTGTTTAGCCTTAAGGGCTGTGACTGTGTGGCACACTGACTTTGCGAACTATGTGATACGTGGGTATTGTTGTGGGGTAGCGGTTGCTTGGATGCCTGCTTTGGAGGTCTCTGCTGCTTGGGCAGATTTTTATTTAGAGCCTCCGAGTATGTTTTTGTGTGTTTATGCATTTGGTTTGCTGCTGCGATAGGTCTATGTGAGACTGGATTTGTGGTGTGTGCGGTTACCTTCTCCTCCTGACTGACTGCGCCAGTACTGGGTTGAGAGAGCTCAGCCTCCGGTTTGGCTATATAGTTGCATCTCTCATATATTTGAGCTTGTTGGGAGGAGGAGAGGGTGGTCTGTGTACATAAGGCAGTTGTAACATTGCCTCAAGATTCCCAAATTCACCAGCTGGACTGGAGAGTAAACCCGAAACTGACTTTTGGACATGCCAGAATAGTATAAGGAACTACTTTTTGACTGATCAAAAAAGACCAATAGGGAGCCAAGTACTTCAAGGGAGTTTAAGAGGGTGTAGTGCTTTAGTTTATTAGTGCTTACTTATAAGATTACGTATACAAGCAAGTGCAGGGCTTTAGAATGAAAACAGAGTGCTTACTTTGAGATTTATAACAGTTCTAAGGGAAAAAGTGAAGAGCAGACTTTGTGGAGCCGGGAATAGCTTAACCCCATTTAAGTGGCGCTGCCCGATGTTGCGCTATGCGCAAAATCGCGCAAATGTGGGTTTCAAAGCAGGGAAACTAAAAGAGATAGGAATTGACCCAAAACGGCCAACAAGCAACTAGTTTCAGGGCTGAGACCACTCCTCCAGGGACAAGATGGACTGTTCAAAGCTCCCCACTCTCACTGGTTAACAGAGAAGCTTCCTCCTATCCAAGTAAGGATATGGGCAACACAGGAAACTATACCACAGTCCAGAATTCAGCAAAACCTAAAATCTGGACTAATCTAGTTCAGCAAAGGCAGGAAAAGAGAATATTTTTTTGTTTTTTTCAGGAAACAGCAGAAAAACACAAAAAACACTGTAAATGCTATAAAACAGGCTAGCGCACTTTAGTGTGTAGTCTACAACAGTTATAAAATACAAAAACGACTTAGGTTGATATAAAACAAGTGCAAAAACTGTAAAAAGCAGAAGGCAAATGCAATTTAAACTTTTTAAAGCACAGATCAGTTAGAAATTCGCTTTTTAGGCGGGAAGAGGCAGTCGGAGCAAAAAAACAGAGAAAAAATACTTAAATCTGGAAAAGTCTCTCTTGGGTCTCTCTGTTGCCTGTATCACTCTGCAGGACACCACGAGGAGCTGTGCGGAGTTGTATCCTGGCACAAAGCCGCACAAATGCGGGTTTTAAAGCAGGGAAACTGAAAGAGATAAGAACTGACCCAAAACGGCCAATAAGCTACTAGTTTCAGGGCTATTTTGCTTGTGCTTCTTCTTAAAAGTACTCAATTGTATTATTCTGCTGCAGTTATTAGTGCTTGGTAGTAGCCTTATTAAATTGTAACTGTTATTTTAAGCCTTTTGGTTTAAGCACTTGGGCTTCAGGCCAGTCATTTTACATTAAGAAGGTTTGTGGTCTGCACTCTTGTGGGAGGAGAGGCTAGATTCTGCCTTTCTGAGCTGGGGATTTCTGGTTAAAGGCTTATTGTGCCTGCTTATTTGATCTGTTTCTTTCTGAAATTTGTGCGCCTTGTTTGCTGTAGCCCAGAAGTTAATAGTTTACTGGCCATTTTGGGCTAATTTCTATTTCTTTCATTTCCCTGCTATAAAAAACACATTTGCGCGGTTTTGCGCATCGGGGCAGCACCAGTTAGCTAGGGTTAAACTATTCCCAGCTCCACAAAGTGTGCTCTTCAATTTTTCCCTTGGAAATAAACAAACTTTCAACTTTAGCACGTAAACCATTCATTTCACAGCCCAGCACTTGCTCAAAACTCATAGCAAGCACTCATTAACCCTAGCACTAGATCTCCTATACTGTTCAGAAGGACAAGGCTCTCTATTCGTCCCTACGAGCCAATCAGTAAAACAGCTCACTTTACCTATTCAGGCATGTCCAAAGAGCAGTTTCAGGTGTACTCTCCAGTCCAACTGGTGAATATGGGCATTTTGAGGCAATGTTACAACTGCCTCACGTACACAGACAACCCTCTCCTCTTACCACCAAACACTAATATATGCAAGAGATGCAATTATACAGCCAAACTGGAGGCAAAGCTCCCTCAACCCAAGACTGGAACTGACAGTCAAGAGGAGAAGGAAAATACTTGCAACACACAACCAGTCTCACACAGACCTACTAAACCAACACCAGCAAAAAACACACAAATACACAAAAACATACTCGGAGGCTCTAAATAAAAATATGCAAAAGCATCAGAGACCTCCAAAAAGCAGAAACACGAGCAACCTCCACACCCCATCACAAACCATGAAACACATACTTCACATAATCAGTGTGTCACACAATCACAGCCCTTAAGGCAAAATAACATACCAAACACACAAGTAATAGGCAACTCTATAGTCAGGCACACTGATGTCCCACTAATTAGGCTGGACAAGGAGAAGGCTACAGCTAGCTGCCTGTCGGGCGCCAGGATCCGCAACATAACACAAGCACTCGGGTCACTCCAGAACAAGTACAAATATGACTCTGCCCTTGTCCATGTTGGTGTGAATGACCTGAGCAGAACCTCCCTGAACTACATGAAAAGAGACATGGAAGAGCTCTCTGATCCCGTAGCCCTGGCCGGTATGACCCTGACCCTGAGTAGCATCCTGCTCTCACCAAGAATGATACCACAGTATAAAGAAAAAATGATCAATTTCAACAATTAGCTAAGTTTCTGGTGTCATTCAAAGGGGATCCAGTATCTATCCACCTGGGATGACATGCTCGACAAGCCACATTGCTTCACAAGAAATGGCTTGCACCTGTCACCCTTAGGCTTTCGAAAACTGGCCAAGGCTTTTGCCGCCCCCATAGTGCCTTTTTTAGGCAAGGCTCAAAAGACAAACCCACCACCATAAATAACACAAGTAACCAAAAACTGAGGGTAATGCTACTCAAAGCCAGAAGTCTAAACCTCAAAATGCATGCATTCATGGCACTCCTCAATATGGAGAACATCGACATCTGTGCAGTAACAGAAAAGTACAGCTGTGTACACTTACCACAAATGTAGATGTTCGAGTGTATTCACTGTTGCAGTCATTACATTTGGGTAATCTGCTGGCAGGTTGCCCTCAGTCGACCTGAATTCCAAAGTCTTGGGCCCTGCGTTGGTTGCTGTCTCCTCTTCCATGACGTCAGGTCGTCAGGGGTATAAAACTTTTAGTTATGTACTCACCATAACTTCAGATGTTTGGGATCCATCTCGCCTACATTCTGAATGATGGGTTCGGAGCCGATCCCTCGGCTCCGACTCGGCACGCTTATGCCAAAGAGCGAAGTCTCTTATTGGCTGAGCTTACTATATCCCAGGATGCACCACTGCCAGTCCCCCAGATCTAGTTTGTCCGCATACATGCACACATGCATACCCTGCTTATATAACATCGTCAGATGAAACAAGATAAAAACAGTGGAGCTCAAAACCGTTCAATCTCTTCTGATCTGCAAGGCAGGGGAAGGCGGTGGGTATCAGGAATGTAGGCGAGATGGATCCCAAACATCTGAAGTTATGGTGAGTACATAACTAAAAGATGTTATGTGATCCTATCTCGCCTACATTCTGAATGATGGGACAGCGTCCCTAGCACCTGAATCCTGGGTGGCTCACTGGAAAACACTCCTGAGTACCGTGGAACCAAATGATGCTCGTCCTTTAGATGCCACATCCAATTTGTAGTGGGAAATGAAAGTGTGCGGGTTGGACCAAGTAGCCGCAGCACAAATTTCCGATATAGCGAGCCTGGAATGAAAGGCTATAGAAGTAGCCATAGCTCTGGTAGAATGAGCTTTGAAAGATGATGTAAGATGTTTATTCGAAGAAGAATAGGCCTGAGTTATGCAATCTCTGATCCATTTTGAGATTGTAGCTTTTGTGATGGTTTGGCCCAATTTATTATCTGAGAAGGACACAAACAACTGGTCTGACTTACGAAGTTGCTGAGTCCTGTCTAAATAGAAGCGTAATTGCCTGTGAACATCCAATTTATGGAGAGTGTATTCTGCTTCATTAGAGAATTTTGGAAAGAAAACTGGTAGTTCTAGAGATTGTTGAAGACAGAAACTAGAGCAGACCTTTGGGACAAAGGATGGATTAGGCCTGAGTGATACTCTATCTTTGTGGAAAATCAAATACGGTGGTTTAATAGACAGGGCTTGAAGCTCTGAGACTCTTCTTGCCGAAGTAATAGCCACTAAGAATGCCGTTTTCCAAGACAGATATTTTAATTCGCATGTAGCAGCCGGTTCAAAAGGGGGAGATGTTAATGCGCGAAGCACCAAATCAAGATCCCACGGAGGTGCAGGATGAAAAACTGGTGGTCTTAACAGACTCGCACCTTTAATGAATGTTTTGCATAGTCTGCTGCTCATCAAAGGAGGATCCGTGGATTCATGGAATTTAGAGATAGCAGCTAGTTGAACTTTAATAGTTGAGACAGAAGATCCCTGATTAAACAGGGATGTTAAGAATTTCAAAACCTCTGGGACAGGAGCAGTGATAGGGTCTAAGCCCTTGAGTTGAGCCCAGATAGCAAACCTCTTCCACTTACTGAGGTACAATTTGTTAGTGGTGGGTTTGTGGGCGAATATAAAATGTGAACAACTTCCGGGTCTAGTGTGTGACTTCTAACTAAGGTTGGAAGTGGAGGAGCCAAGCTGTCAATTTCAGAGATTGAAGGGACTGATGCCAATGTCCCGACTGATGGATTAGCAAATCCGGGATCAGGTCTAAGGTCCATGGATCGTCCACTGCATGCTTTTTCAGGTAAGGAAACCATATCTGACGAGGCCAGTATGGGGCAATCAGAATCATTGAAGACCCTAGTTGAGAAGCTTTTGAATAACTTTGGGAAGGAGTGGAATTGGAGGAAAGGCATAAAGTAGCCCTGTTGGCCAAGGTTGTGCTAGAGCATCCATGGCTGGTACTTCCTGATGTGGAATCAAGGAGAAGAACCTTTGGCACTTGGTGTTTTGTGGAGTTGCAAATAGGTCGCAGCACGGCGTCCCCCATCTCTTGAAAACCTGGGCTGCTACTGTGCGGTTTAGAGACCATTCGTGAGGAGAGAGAATTGTCCTGCTTAATTTGTCTGCCAATACATTTGACTTTCCCGGATGTGGGTCGCTACCAAGAAGCGGTTGGTAGCTACAGCCCATTCCCACACTCTCATGGCCTCTCTGCAAAGGGATACGATCTGGTCCCTCCTTGTTTGTTCAGATACCAAACCACCGACATGTTGTCTGTGTGGATGGCGATGATGCCCTGAGGAAGAAACTTGTGTAAGGCCTGTAGGGATAGAAGTACAGCCCTCATCTCCAACACGTTGATGTGGAGAAGAGCTTAGTCCGAAGCCAGGAGCCCTGAACTAGCCTGCCCAGACAATGCCCCCACCCTATCTGGGAGGCATCTGTCGTCAGGGTAACCACTGGAGGGAGAACAAAGGGTTTTCCCTGATCCAAGTTGGATGTTTGAAGCCACCAGCGAAGGTCCCTTTGCATATTTCCGTAATCATGATGTGATGATTGAGGGAAGATCCTGAAAGGACCATTGAGTTGACAAGAGCCACTGAAGAATCCTCATGTGTAACCTTGCTAGAGGAACTAAAAGTACCGTGGCAGACATTGAGCCTAGAACCTGTAGGACCATCCTGGCTGGGGCTTTGGATCTCGAGATCAGAGCTTGAACTTGGCCCTGTAAAGTTCGGATCCTTTCGGCAGGAAGAAAGACGCGCATCAATCTTGAGTCTATCTCTGCTCCTATAAACTTTATGCTGAGAGGGCAGCAAGACAGACTTTGACCAATTGAATGTAATCCCTAGGGAAACACCCAGGAGATGGTGGCTTTGAGGTTGTCCATTAGTAGATGCCTGGTGGTGGCAGTCAGGAGCCAGTCGTCGAGATAGGGAAACACTTGGAATCCAAGACTCCTCAGGTGAGCCGTCACTACTGCCAAACACTTGGTGAACACCCTGGGGCTGTGGTGAGACCAAAGGGCAGAGCACAAAATTGGTAATGACTGACTCCCAGGCTGAAGCGCAGATACCTTCTGGACGCCTGATGTATCGGTATGTGATAATAGGCGTCCTTGAGGTCTATGGAGCACATCCAAACATCCTTCTCCAACAACGGGAGAATGGATTGCAACGTGACCATTCGGAATTTGGATTTCGTGACGGATTGGTTCAGTCTGCTGAGATCCAATATTGGTCTCAGGTCCCCTGTCTTTTTTGGCACTAAAAAGAACCTGGAGTAATTTCCTGATCCGATCTGGTCTGTGGGGACCGGTTGATGACTCCTTTTCTAGCAGCTTTAAAGCTTCTGCGGCTGCTATTTCCCTTTGACTGGGTGGTGGGTCCGAGATTCTCTTGGACGGAGGGGGTGAGTATTTGAATGGGATGGTGTAACCTCCGGCAATTGTCCGAAGCACCCAACTGACCTGAGTGATTGACACCCAGTCTTTTAGGTGCTTGACAAAGCGACAGCCGACTGGCTCCGAGCAGCACAGCCGGGCAATCCCTCATGTGTGGGAGGCTGAAGAGCCACGAAAGGACTCATGGTCTCCAGAATTGCGGGGCCCTCTGCCGCCTCTGGGACGGCGTCTCCCTGAAAAATTTCCCGCCTCTGCCTCTGGACGGGAATCTTCCTGCTGTTGGGAGAAAAACTTGCGAGATTTTCGAACCACATTTTCCCCTCCTTTGGCCTTGGGGTAAGGCCGAAGGGAGTGGAATAACGGGCCCCTACGGCAGATAACGTTTTCCCTCTTGCTCACAGCGGTAAGGGTGTCTTTCACCTTGGGTCCAAACAATGAGGACCCATCAAAGGAGCGTCGGCGAAGGAAGACTTGAAGGCCTCCGAACTGACACAAGCGGAGCCAGGCTTGTCACGAGAGCCACGCCTGTGCCTGCCGCTCTACCGCCCCTTCGCCGCATAGGAAATGAGCCTCATGGACGAAGTTAGCAATTGACGTAAGGATAGCCAACTGAGAGCTAACGGACTGGGCTAGCTGCTCAGGTAGGTTACCCGAGAGGAATCTGACAACTCCTTGACCAGATCCCTCTGAAGCCTGGTAAAATGTGCCAAATAATTCAGAGACCTTAAGGTAAAGGCCGCTGAAGTCAGGGTGCGCTTCCATTACCTATCCATACTCCTAGACTCCTTATTAGGAGGATGGATGGACGTTGAAGCCTCTGCCACGTCCTGTTGTGTAGCAGATGCCACCACCATGGCATCTACAGCCACGCCTTTAGTAAGGAACTCCTTCTCGGGGAGCAGATAAAAATTTGTTTGGACGAGAAGGGACTGGTTCCACGGTATCTGGATGTTCCACGCCTTCGACAAACTAAATCCAGAAGCTCGTCGAAGGCGGAGACACCCAGGAGGCGGAGGGCTGAGCCCCAAAGGCCTTGAGGAGCACTGATTCGTCAGCAGAGGGGTTTGGATATCCAGCCGCCTCGTTGTTTGAGGATCTCTAAGATGTCTGCAAATGAGACATCATCCGAGGGCGACCGGGACCCCTCCGCATCATCCATATCAGTGTCGATGTAATAGACTCGGGGGAGTCCACGTGCTTCCTCTTGCACGATCTCTTCCTTGGGGGTTCCTCTGAAGACAACTCGAAGAACCCTCAGGAGGAGGGAACCCCACTGGGGTAACCTCAGGCCTCGGGGCTCCGCTGGCTACGGACAGGGAACTGCCAAAGACCCAGTCTCCACGCCCAGGAAGGTGCTGGTAAAACCGGAGAGATGGCGAAGAGGATTTGGCCAAGGCACTCCTCATGGCCCTGAAAGCCGGACCCCAGAATCCTGGGAGTGTCCGGTCTCGAGCCATGATAGTAGACGGAAGTCCCGCAGCCGAAGCACCGAGAGGGAGGCTCGGAACCGAAAGCATAGGTCCCGAAACATCACCCTCGGGTCCAGCCGAAGAAGTCCGCGTACCAAACTCGGACCCGAGGGCCCGGGTTGGAGTAAGGGTCGGAGCCGACCCTGAGATCTCCACCGGCTCCAAGAGCACCTGCTCCGACGGAGCCGAAGCAGTCGGAGGAGGAATGGCAATGGGGTGGGTCATGGTCATCGGCTCCGAAGCCAACTGGGTCGGAACTGAAACAAATTTTTGGAAGACTGGGGACTGGAACAGTCTTTGGAGCACCCTGTCTATATCAGAATCCGACATTCTCGAAGACCGAGAGGAAACAGAACGGGTTCGAGAAGACCTCTCCCTCGGCCCCAAGGGACTAGGGGACCGGCTCCGAGGCGACTCGATGAGAATCGGCGCCGAGGGAATACACACACCAGATTCCATCGGTGCCGAGGTAGACTTCGGCGAGGAGGAAGTGTCTGAGCGGGCGACCCTTGTCGGCTCCGAGAGCAGTGGAGCCGACGAAGGTGACCCGCCTCTCGATGCCCCAGCCATCAGCTCCGAAGCCCGAGGAGTCGATACTGGAGGCATCGAGGCAGACCGTTCCGACCTCGGCTCCGAAGTCTTTGGAGCCGAAGGAGAGGCCTGCCTAGATCTCTTGGCAGTCGGATCCGACGGACTGGTCGGAACCGAAGCCCTTTTCTTTTTAGCAGGAGCCGGAGAGGAAGACAAGGCTTCTTCAAAAGAGGGTTTAATTAACCCCTTGAGAATCAATTTATTTTTCCTCTCCTGGAGGACCCTTGAGGAAAAAGCGTGACATACGCTGCATGACTCCTGCAAGTGCTTTGCCCCTAAACAATATACACAAAGTAAATGGTCATCAGTAACAGACATCTTAAAAGCACATTTAGAACATTTTTTAAAGCCCGAAGGCCTAGGGGTTTGAGACATGATGTTAAACAACTTCTGACAGGAAATTTAACAACTATAGATTCGCTTGTGACAAAAAAACCAAGGCTTACAGTAATAGTGTAAAACACAACCTTAGCTGTAATGACCGGGAACTTTAAACCACTAAAAGCTTAAAGTTTACAAAGGTTGACCGAAAAGGCCCTGGATTGTAAGGGGGGCCGAAACAAACTCAACCCAATCACACACAACAAATTTCACAATTCAAACGTACACAAAGGCAGCGATAGCCGTTAAAACAGCTTTTGTGATATAAAAGAGCAAAAAACTGACAGAAAAAGTAGTTAATAAAAGCTACTCAGCCCAGCCAGCTCGAGACCACGTCTTCGCAGGGAAGCGGCAAACGAGATCTGGGGGACTGGCAGTGGTGCATCCTGGGATATAGTAAGCTCAGCCAATAAGAGACTTCGCTCTTTGGCATAAGCGTGCCGAGTCGGAGCCGAGGGATCGGCTCCGAACCCATCATTCAGAATGTAGGCGAGATAGGATCACATAACATCATGCAGCCAACGCCATTTTCTTTACTTTTTCTTGCCCCTGATGTCAGGTGCCCCCAAAAAGGTAGCGCAAAAAAAAAAAAAATATATATATATAAATACATATATCTATATATATATCTAGATCTATATATATATATATCTATATATCTATATATATATATATCTATATAGATATATATATAGATATATATATCTATATATCTATATATATATATATATATATATATATATATATATATACACACACACACACACACACACACACACACACACACACACACACACACACATGCATCAATATAAACTTTACCTTCATCTACAAGCAAATACACCACATAGGTTGTAGAAGATAGAGAAGGAAAGATAAACTCCAGAATGATAGGAGGATGGCGGGAGGGTAACCTGGACTGCAACAGTGAATATACTCAAACATCTACATTTATGGTAAGTGTACACAACTGTACTATGTTCATGTTTCACTGTTGCAGTCATTACATTTGGATAGAATCCCAAAGCTATGGTTGGGAGGCTGGAGCTAAACAGCATTAGGAGTGGCTATAAGGCCCTGCAGAACTGCAGTGGCAAAGCCTGCTCTGGATTTAGAGTAGAGAGGCAAATGATAATGCTTTGTAAAGGTGTGAAGAGAACTCCAAGTAGCAGCCTCTAGAATGTCTTTGGTTGGTACTCCCCTGAGAAAGGCTGCTGAAGTAGCTGCAGCTCTGGTGGAATGAGATCTAATGCCCTTGGGCACAGGTTTACCATGGTGTAAATAGCAGAAACGGATGCAGTGGCATATCCACTTCAAAATTGTCTGCTTTGAAATAGCCTTGACTTCTGATCCTGTAGCATATAACACTAGTAATTGCTCAGTTTTTCTTAGAGCTTTAGTCCTGCTCAAGTAGAATCTTAGCTGTCTGTTTACTTCCAAGGAATGCAGAATTCTCTCCCCCCTTGTTCTGCGGATTTGGATAAAAAGTTGGCAGATGAATTGTTTGACTAAGAGCCACACTGGAGACCACCTTAGGCACAAAAGTAGGACTTGTCCTCAGAGACACCCTGTCTGGGTAAAATATGATAAAAGGCTCAACAGCCATGAGGGTCTGTAGCTCTGAAACTCTTCTTGCTGAAATAATTGCTAGTAGCAGAGCTGTTTTCCATGATAAGAACTTTATATCAGCAGTAGCCGCTGGTTCAAATGGAGGCAGGGTGAGCTCTTCCAACACATAATTGAGGCCCCATGCAGGCAATGGTGATCTTCTAGGAGGCCTTCAATTTTTGGTTCCTCTAAGGTACTGCTTTAGTAAAGGATGAGAAAAGATTGGTGGCTCTGGTATTGTAATGAGCCGAAATGGCAGAGGCATGGATTTTAATTGATGAGAAAGATAGGCCTTTGTCAAGCATCTCAGTTGCAATATCTGAGGAACATTTGGTTCTGCTGTATCAGTTCCTTGTGCTCGATTCCAAACACAGAATCTCTTCCATTTGTCAACATAAGATTTTCTAGTACTAAGCCTTCTGGCTTCCAAAATGACAGCCATCACAGCTTTACTGAGGTGTTGTTTGTATGACTACATTATCAGCCATGCTGCCAGGTTCAGGGTCTGTAGTTGATTGTGCAGGATCTGACTGTTTTGCTGGGACAGTAGTTGTGTTCTTTGAGGAAAGGTCGAAGCTGGGTATTGAGACAAGTTCCTTAGGATTGGGTACCAGTGTTGGTGGGGCCAGTCTGGGGCAATCAGTATCATCTTCGGTTTCTCTTGTCTGACTTTCAGGAGGACGGGGGAAAAGAGGCAAGAGGAGAAAAGGCGTAAACTGATAGGTTCGTCCAATTGAAGGATAGGGCGTCCACTTTCCATGCTTGTCTGTGTAAGTCCTTGTGCAGAATCTTTTCAATTGATAATTGTGAGGAGAGGCAAATAGATCTATGTCTGGGCTCCCCCATTTCTCTTATGCTGAAGACTTGTGGATTTAGTCTCCACCTGTGAGGATCCATAAGGTTACTGCTTAAACAGTCTGCCAGAATATTTTGTTTTCCTGGCAGGAATTGAGCTTGAAGCTGTATCTGGTAGGTCAAAGCTGTGTCCCACAGTGCCATGGCTAATCTGCAAAGGGGGTATGAGTGTGTGCCCCTTGTTTGTTTATATACCAGATGAATGTGGTATTGTCCGTCTTTATCAGTAGTTGTCCTGGATGAAGTAAGTCCTTGAAGGCTGTAAGTAGTCAGTTGCCTTTGCTTGTCTGGTGTGAGGTAAGCCGTCTGGGCAGTTGTATTCAAGCTTGCACCCAGGAATGTTATCATTTGAGAGAGTACCAGTTGTGATTTCTTTTCATTTGTGTACCCTCGGCATGTTAGAAGCCTTTTCACAAACGCCAGTTGTCGAAGAAGAGTGTCCTTGTTCTCTGCTTGAATGAGACAGTTGTCTAAGTAAGGATATATTTGTATATTTCCTTGTCTGCAAAATGCAATTACTGGTGCCAGGCACTTTGTAAAGACCCTGAGCGCAGTAGATAAGCCAAAGGGCAGTGCAGAGAATTGGTAATGCATTAAGCCAGCCTTGAATCTGAGGTATCTTCTGCACGACTGTCTTACTGGGACATGCAGGTATGCCTCTTAGGTCTAAAGTCACCAGCCAGGTATTCTTGCCCAGCATGGGCAGAAGCTGCTGCAAAGTCAGCATTTTGGAATGTCCAGGTATGTGTTCAAAATCGATAAATCCAGTATGGCCCCCATATCCATGAGGGACGTAACCTGTTTCTGTGCCTCTGCCCATTGATTTTTTGGCAGATCTGGCCAACAATTTGCCATTGGCAGAGTGTGGAAATGGAATCTGTATCCATGTGATACAATGTTTAGTACCCACTTGTCCTGGGTTATTAACTGCCAATTTTGAGCAAAAATTGCAAATTTTCCCCCTATGGGTGCTGCCAAAAGATGAGTGCTTGCTGTAGGCAGAGGGATGTCATTGGGATTGCTTTCTGTAGGTTTGCGCTTTATCTCCTCCAGATTTGGAGGTGGAAGCGCCCCATTGCTTTGACCTGTATGAATCTTGCGCCTGGTATCTGGAAACCTTAGGGCGTCTGGATTTGCCCCTTTGAGCTCTGTCTAACACAGGAAAGGACCAATTCTTTGTAGGCCAGAGTCTACTGAATCTTGGTGGCTGCACTTGTAAGAAGTCTTTAACAGTTTGCATAGACTTAGCTTTGTCTTCCATTTTCTTTAAAACCTCTTCTGCCTTAATACCAAACAGTGAATCATGCTGTAAAGGTGCATCTAGCAGTTGAGCTTTAACATGATCAGGCAAATTGTGTTCCTTTAACCAGGCATGCCTCCTAATCACAGATCCAGTAACTGCGGCCCTGCAGGAGGCCTCTAAGGAATCAAAACCACATTGCAAAGTATGCTTTACTACTTGTTCAGCTGCATGCAATAATTCCTGCAATTCGTTATTTTCGGCACATTCTGAAATCAACATCATTTTCTGTTTCAGCAATCCCATAGCATGTTGTTGGTACTTAAGCATATGAAATTGACAATTTAAGGCCCTGATTGCAAAGTTTGCAGATGTATAAACCTTTTTTCCCATTCTATCCAGTGCCCTTGAATCTCTGTCAGAGGGGGTAGGATGTTTTGCTGTCGTGGCCTTAACTCCCTTTGGACCCTGTGAAATAGTTTCAGGATCAGCAGCGGGGTTTCCAAATAAAAATTTATGCGAGTCAGGGACCCTGTAATATCTGTCAAGGCTTACTGGGAGCCGGATGTATGGAATCAGGGGTCAAGCTCGACTCCGAAAACACATCCACAATGTCTAGGACAGGGGGAATGGCTAAAGGCCTGTGCTGAGGGAGAAGGAAGAAATCCCTGAGCCTCTTTTTTGATTCTGAGAAGTCTTGACTCTCCCAGTGAAAATGCTCCCTCAAAGTATGCAATGTTTCTCCAAATGAATAATCCTCAGGAGGAGATGCAGGTGGAATAGACTCCTCAGCATCAGAATCCTCATAGGGAGGAATAGATAATTCCTGATCAGAAGAGGAATCAGATGAAACAGAAACCTGATCTGAAGATTCATAGTCAGTATCTTCCATAGGCCTCTTATCTGGAGGGGGATGGGTACCCTTGATCAAGGAAATAAGGTCTTCAGCCATTTTGATCATCTGTTTTGTAGGCATAGAGGCCTGTGCACGTGGCTTATGCATCTTTTTTTAGTTTTAGAAGTTGCTTTTGTCTTCGGTTTTGCAGCGGTCGTCGGTTTGATATACAAATGTTGAGGTCTGAATATACCCTCAGAAGCCGGTGCCTGCTCAGCAACTCCGGACCCATATGAGGGAGATACATTCGTTGGTCCAATACCTTGAGTATCTTGCGGCATGCTGGACTCCACATGGGTGTCGGTAGAGGCATGCGACTCGAAGGTAGCGGGTATCAGGGGCTGCGAATGCACCTCATTGGATCTCTACTGCCTTCCCCTGTCCTTTTCTTTGCATTTTTTATGTACTCCGGTAGTCGGACTGCTATCCAACGACATTTCTGGGTAGTTAAATCCGTTTCCAAAATACTTTGATGCAAAAATATATCAACGCTTAATAGTGCGTTGGTTAAATCTAGCACAAAACAGACAGCCAGGCACGTTATGATCAGGGCCTAGGCAAGGAATACAGTATAAATGGAAATCCTTATGAGGTATTTGCTTCCCACAAGTAATACAATTATTAAGTTTTTCTGACATCGGTAAAAAGCAAGAAAAAAGTTCCCCAACGGGGTACTTAGCTTTAGTGAAGACTTCGGTTCTGAAACTCAAACACGAATACTTAAGTAGTCGGCCGACCGGCACTTGCGAAATGCTTCTGCTTCAGGCACCGTGTGGCAAGAAAGACTGAAGAAAATGGCGTTGGCTAAATGTTTTATACCCCTGACGACCTGACGTCATGGAAGAGGAGACAGCAACCGACGCAGGACCCAAGACTTTGGAATTCAGGCTGACTGAGGGCAACCTGCCAGCAGATTACCCAAATGTAATGATTGCAACAGTGAAACAAGAAGAACATCCTGGTTTAAGGCACCAGAGAGCACCCCAGCACTACCAGGCTATAACTCACACCATACTTTTCGGCCGGACTGAAACACAAAAGGTGGGGGTGTATCCATATTCATCAAGGATACCCACACCTCCAGGTTAGTGGCACAGCACAATTCCTCAGAGATCATCCATGTGCAACTAACAATGGGCAAAACTGCAATTAAAATTGTTCAAATTGTAGCTTGCTGCAGATCACCCACCATGACCCAGGACCCCCCATTCGGCATTTCTGGAGACACTGGAAAATATGAAGGTCCTACCAAATGCCCTAATATTGGGTGATTTCAATTACCCAAACATTAACTGGAAGAACTACTCAAGTACTAACTCCCTTGCCCAACACTTCCTAGAATTTATAAACTCGAACGCCCTAGATCAAATGGTCAACACTCCCACCAGAGGTGACAACGTATTGGACCTGGTCATCACCAACATGGGCGACCGGTGTTCTACACTGGACGTCAACCCCTCGTTGGTTAGATCAGACCATAGACTAATCACTCTGGATATCCACATTCCGCCCCCACACACAATCAAGGAAACTACCGTGAAAACCTTTCAAAAGTAAACTTCACATTAATTGGTCCCAGGTGGAAAGGTTCACAGCCCCCATGCTAAAGGGCAACGCTGTCCAAGCTGCTGAATCCCTTAAAAAGGCACTCTATGAGCTCCTGCAAGAATGCATGGATCGTGCTATCCCAAGCAAAACCAAGACTCACTCCTCCAAGAAATGGAAACCAGTCTGGTGGACCCCTGCCGTAAATAAACTACACAATAGAAGGAGGAAACTAGTACAGAAAAGAGTAAAATCCCAAGAAGGGAAGACATCCCTGGTAAGTATCAGCAAGAAACTGCGATCCCTCATAAAATCATCCAAGGCTAGCTTCGAAAGAAAAATTGCCAAGGACTCCAAAGATAACCACAAAGCGTTCTTTAACTATGTCAAGAACCTAAGTAGAAACTCTCAGATCTGCTCTGAGTTAGTGCAGAATGGCACAAATACACTGAACCAACTGCTATTGCCAACATTCTGGCCGACAGGTTTAGTGCAAACCTCACCCCCCTCACCCCCTAAAGGGCCCATAGTCATACCAGAAGAATGTAGAGCCCCGGCAATCACCGACACACAGGTTAAAACAGCCCTATCCAAATCCAAAAACAAAGCTTCAATGGAACCAGACTGTGTCCCAGGCTGTGTATTACACGAGCCAAAATGAACAAACTCCTCACCTAAACACACTGTTCAAACTCAGCCTCTCTACAGGCTACGTACCTATAGACTGGCACACAGCAACAGTTATCCCGCTGCACAAAGGTGGAGCCACAACGGACCCCCGGGAACTATCGCCCTATAAGCCTGAAAAGCCTGGTCTGCAAGGCTATGGAGCGCATCATCATGGAACTCATTAACAGAGGCAATGGGAACCTCCAAACATTGGAACCTACCCAGTTTGGCTTTGTTAAGAGCAGATCATACCTCCTAAACCTGGTGGACTTCTTTGAGACAGTTACCAAGGCTTTAGATGAGGGAAAAGAGGTCCACACAGCCTACCTAGACCTTGCAAAGGCTTTCAACACCATTCCCCATTCTGGTATTACAGACAAGTTCACCAGCCTGACCATAAACTCCTATGTCACGAGATGGGTTGCCAATTGGCTCATGGACAGAAACCACATAGTGAGAGTTGCAGGCTCTAGGTCAGACTCTAAACCGGTTACAAGTGGTGTCCTCCATGGCTCAGTCCTGGGACCCCTCCTGTTCGGTATATACTTCTTAGAGGTACAGGCAAGCAGAGGAGGATTATGGCTGATCAAGTTCGCAGACGACTGCAAAATGGGGGCCATAACTGACTCTCTGGCTGATACAGATATCCTCCAGAAGGGTCTCACTGAGACAGATACCTGGTGTCAAAATCATGGCATCAAGCTAAATGCCAAAAAGTGCACAGTCATCCCCTTTGGAAAAAACAAAGTACATCCAAACTACCACATACGTGGTAGTCCCCTAAATACAGAAAATGTAATAAGGGATCTGGGGAACCAAGCAGATAATCTCTCCTTTGATAATCATATTGCCAAGGTGGTTAGAAAATCCTTCTATGTGGCCCACCTAATTACAAAAGGGTTCGCATCTAGAACAAAAGAGGTTATTGTGCCCCTCTACTCATCACTCATCAGACCCATCATAGAGCACAATGCCCCATTTGGGGTGTACCATACAAGACACCTGCAACAGCTGGAAATATCACAGATGTAGCTCACCAAGAGGATTACTGGCCTCAAACAGATGGCCTATGCAGCCTGAATGAAGAAACTCCAGCTGTACTCGGTTACATATCGCTTACTCAGAGGTGATCTCTGCCTGACATACAAGGCCAAGTCCAACCCAGAATTGATGGAAATGCTCCACCTAAAAAAAAAAAAAAAAAAAAAACAAATCCCCAAGAGCCACACACTCTAGGGAACTAAGCCTCACCACAACGATAAGTAGGACACGCTGGAGGGATAGATTCCTGTCCCAGAGACTCCCCATGTTTTGGAACAGGATTCCAATCTACATTAGGTAGAGTCCCTCACTAACACTCTTCAAGAGAAACCTTGACGAGTGGATGGGAAACAGAAAATTTACCCCAGTGATCACTGTAGTGGCTCTGCTGGACAAAGGCACAGGGAACTAATCTAAGGGGTCGGCGAAAGCCAACACATTCTGGCTAGGCCTATAGATGCCCTCGAGCAGATAGCCCAGTACTTACCTATGAACCTATAAAATTTGCAAGGTTCTGACCCGAGACAGTATTCAATGATGGTAGTAGGGACTTCTTCTCTGACTAAAATTTGAGGAATACCCCTAGGCCCCTCAGAGATAATCAGACGTGGTTCTCCCTAAACTCCAAAATGGGCATCTGCAATTCCTCCTCAGGTATGTTTAAAGTCAGATCCCTGCCGGCCTCTAACCTGGTTGCAGCAGAGGAATAAAACGATAAAGCCAGGTAAATCTCAGAGTATTCATTCGCCCCAAGAGAGATGTTTGGCACAGACTGAACAGCAGAACATTCCAGCTTAGGTTTCTTGACGTTCATCTTCACTGACAGCTGTCCCACGGAGCAGGAACTTCCCTCCATCATGTCTTTCACAATAAGTATAAAACACTGGTTTTCAAGATAAAGCACCAAAGAAGAGAGTTTACTATGAAGGGTTTTGGGTACAAAGGCCTGACTCATGGAACAGGACATATGATCGTATGAGGCACCAAGGCAAAACAGACACTGATCATGGCTGGCTTTAAGGGGAATCTGTCTCCCAGACTGGCATTCACCCTTCCTGGATGACACGAACCCCACAAGCAACAATAAAAGAAATATAAATAAAAAGGAACCCCAACAGGCCACTTATCTGCAATGCCCTGGTGAACCAGCAACGGAACGAGTGTCCAGACCGACAATTGAGAGATGAAGCTCGGACTGATGGCAAAGAAGTTCTGGGAATGGTACATTAAGACGTCACATTTATGCCCTATGCTATGCAAGGAGCATATGTGTGGCATACAGTGTACCTTTATGCAACCTAAAGGCTTTGTTATACTGGCTGGACATCGGGCCTCCCTTGGCAGTGGATCCTTATTGTAATGAATACTGCAATAGTGAAATGGAAGGACAGCTTTCAAATCCTATTTCATCTGTGCATCCGAGCAGACTATTGTGACAGAAACCATCGGTGGCATCATGACAGAATAGCCTTCAGGACAGAAGCTATAAAAGAAGCTCTGGATCTGGACATCAATCACATCTAATTTATAATGCCTGGCAAAGCTGTGTAATGTAGACTATGTAGCGGCAACAAAAACTTCCTCCAATGAGAGATTTCTGAAAAAGGCAGTGGAGATGGCTACTGATTTTGCTGAATGAGCTTTTGCTTTAGATGGCAGACGTCCTGTGTTTTTAAGTAAAAGACAATAATACAATCTGATAACCATTTGGATATAGTTGTTTGGAAATGTTTATACCTAACTTGTTTTGGGCAAAGGAAATAAACAGAAATCTTTTCAAAATGTTCTGGTTCTGTGAAGACAGAATTGTAGCTGTCTGTAAACATTCAATGTGTGCAGCAAATATTCTCCCCTATTCAAATGACTGAGGAAGAATACTGGTAAATAAAATGGTTGGTTCAACTTAAATTCTGATGTCATTCTGGGGAAAAAAAGGAAAGGTTGCTGTTAAGACACTCTCTTTATGGAAAATCAGGAAAGGAAACAGACAGCAAACATGAACCTCAGATTCCTCCCCTGGCAGAAGTAATGGCAACTGCAAAGGATTTTCCAAGGAAGAAATTTTAAGTCAGCTGAAGAGGCTGATTCAAAGGGATGGTCTCGTTAAAGCCTCTAGAACAAAATTCAGACCCACTGAAGGGATGGGGTCCTACGGACCGTAAGAGGATGACAAAAGAGAAATAATCCCTTAAGGAAGGCTTTGCATAACTTGAATGAGGTCAGTGAAAGAGACTGGATACCATGATGACGATGGGAGACTGAAGCCAACTATATAGGGTCCACATTCTGAGTGCTTGCTCAAAAAGAAAAATGTTTGCATTTACCTAACAAATTTTCAGGTAGACTGTTTCAGTGTCGTGTTAGAAAGGGAAAGACATGACAAGATCTGAGTTTATGTCTAAGAATCAGAAAGAGGCTTTTTCAAGTAAGGCCTGAGGAGAGGAAACCAGACTTGTCGAGGGCCACAGAGGAATAATAAACATCACAGTTGATTTGCGTGTAGATGCTTTTTGAAAGAACTCCGAGAAGAATGGAACTGGCAAAAAGGAGTGCAGAAGACCAGGTTTCACTGAGAGACTACAGCATTCTGTGGTGGTGGCTGCCCCTCTTTGTGGTAAAAGAGTAAAGTAGCTGCTGCATTTAGTGTTGGTGGGAGAAGCAAATAGGCAGCAACAAAGCCTGCCCCAGTGGCCGAATATTTGCTGAGCTACTGAAAGACTATGGGATCACTCTTGAGCCATCAGAAAAGACCTGCTCAGTTTGTGTGCTAGGTAGTGGACTGTCTCCCGAATGTGTGCTGCAGTTAGAAAGTAATGCAAAACCAGTGCCCATCACCAGACTCTCATATCCTCTCTGCAAAGGAATTAGGATTTGGTTCCTCCCCGTTTGCTGATTTACCAGAATACTGACATGTAGTCTGACAGTATAGAAAATCACATCATAGGGAAGGAGATTCTGGAATTCCTGAAATGCTAGGAGACCATCTTTATCTCAAAGATACTGACGTAAAGGTTGGCTTCTTTTTTGTGTCCAAACTCCTTGGATCATACTCCTGTTGAAAAGCCCCTCAACCCCAGAGAGGAGGGTCCATGGTCACTACAGCTGCTGGGGGACAACACACACAATGGGTCTGCCTAGATAGAGATGTGGAGAGTTTAGCCAATAGTTAAATGGGTTCTGCATGCTGATGTTAAGCTAATCAGAACTGATAGAGGATCTGACACAACTGGGATTATTGTGCCAAGTGTGACCACTGAAAAACTTTCATGTGAAAACAAACATGGAAAAACGTTAAGACAGAAACTGCCGTGAGCCCAAGTGTTTGAGAATAAGATATACTGGTTGTGAATGGTATTGTAGGGAGGTACACAGTTCTGAATGAAAACACTCTTTCTGTAAGTAGACTTACAAGACAGTTCCTCGTATACAGACAGTAACTGATAAATTTGCTATGTTGTGTGCATCAGGGACATGACTTTTTGTGACTGATGAAAATACCTAAAGAAAGACAGAGCTGTAGAAAGTAGTATTTTGATCATATAGATGTGGGAACACAGATTCCCTTGAGTCACAGATGGGCTGCGACTACCACCATGCAACTGGTGAACAGCTGGGGGTGGTGGTACTGTGTTGACACCGAAGGGCAAAACTCTGAAAGGGTAGTTCTAACTGGAAGTGCTGGAACCTCCTGGATTCCTTTACAATCCTTATGTGGAGGAAGCCATCCTCTAGTTCTATGGAGCACATCTAGTCATTTCCCTATGATATGGCAGAATCCTGAAGGAGTCTTTTTGACGGATTGGTTTAGGCCACTGAAATCTATAACTGGCCTGAGAGCCTGGTCTTTATTACTAAAAAGAATCTTGAATAGTTTCATAACCCTCTCTGGTCTAGTGAAATCTCCTGGGTGACTCTCCTTTGAAGTAGAATGAAAATGTCCTTTCTAGCTGCTCTGTACTGGCAGGGTGAAAACTGCCTGGTAGGCTGTACTTGATTTGGTAAAAAGGAACACTAACCTCTGGATACTCTCTCTCATTCATCCAATTGTCTTATGTGATGGTCAGGTACACATCCAGGTGAAGACAGAAACCCTCCTGACAGCCTCCAGAGATGAACAGTCTGGCAAACCGCCAGGATCACTAATTCTAATTCCTGGAGAAGGGACCATACAAAAACACCTATTCTGTGGCCATCCACGGCCTCTTGGTCAGTGTCCAATTAACAGACTCTGCCATGGCCACCTCATCTGAGGAGAATTTGAAGAACTGGTACTAGGTGTTCCTAAACCAAAGGGACTTAAAGCCCTTCTGATTCCTATTCAAGGTATGTTTAGGGCTCTCAAATCTGATTTCTGTGGTAGACAGCATCTTGCCTTCCAGTTCACACCTTGATAATTTTTCTTTCATCACAGGTTCAAAAAGAGCTGAACTACCAAACGGGGCATTGATAAAGGATGCTTTAAATTTGCATGCAAAATCACATAGGCAAAGCTAGGCATGACACCTACACCTGCTGCCCTAGCAGCTCCATTGGCTTGATTATGGAGCAAGCGGAGGAAGAGATCTGTGATGTTCAGTCTCCAATTTTGTCAATAGCCATTTTGTAGAAATCTAATGGGTAGCTTACTCAAAGTATCTATAACCTGCTTTGCTAGGCCCCTTTATAAGCTATTCATGCAAGTCAGATGATTTAATTTGTTTTTTTGTGAAAGGGAGATCATGTCTGCTCAACCTGGTTGACTTCTTTGAGTCAGTCACCAGAGCGGCGGATGACGGCAAGGCAGTTAATACAGCCTACCTCAATCTGGCCTAGGTCTTTAACACCATTCCCCAATCAGGAATTATTGATAAACTCACCAAACTAAGCATCAACCCCTATATCACTAGGTGGGTTACAAATTGGCTTACAGGAAGAACCTGCAGTGTAAAAGTGGTGGACTCAAGTCAGACTGCCGACCAGTCACGTGTGGAGTCCCACAGGGATCAGTCTTGGGTCCTCTCCTGTTTGGCATCTACTTCTCAGAAGTCCAGGCCAACACAGCGGGACTCTGGATGACCAAGTTCGCAGACGACTGCAAGCTGGGAGCCATTATTAACTCCCCAAGTGATGTAAACATCCTACAGAAAGGCCTCACTGAGACCAATGACTGGTGTTGAAACCATGGCCTTAAACTTAATGCCAAAAAATGTGTCATCATCCCCTTGGGAAAAACTCAGTTGCCACTATTTACATCGATGGAAGGCCACTGAACACTGAAGGCGTTATAAAAGATCTGAGAACACAGTCTAACAGCAACCTCTCCTTCGACCACCACATTGGCACTGTGGTCAGAAAGTACTTCTATGTGGCACATCTCATTACCAAGGGTTTTGCATTCAGGAAGAAAGAGGTAATCATCTCGCTCTACTCTTCCCTCATTAGGCCAATCATTGAGTATAATGCCCCATTTGGCACGTACCTCACTAGACACATGCAACAGTTGGAAAGGTCGCAAAAGTACCTCATGAATAGGATCCTAGGACTTAAACACATGGCCATGGACAGACTCAAAAAACCCCAGCTATTTTCTGTCTCATATCATCTACTAAGAGGCGATCTCTGCTGGACTTACAAAGCCATGTCTGACCCAGCTCTGTTAGAAATGCTACATCTAAAGAAATCCAAATCCCTCCACACCACATGCTCCAGAGACCTCAACCTCATTACCACAATCAACAGAAGATGCTGGAGGGACAGGTTCATAACCCAGAGACTGCCCATGCTAGGGGATAGACTTCCCATACATGTCAAGCAGAGCACCTCACTGACCCTCTTCAAGAGAAATCTTGATGAGTGGATGGGAAATAGAAAGTTCACCGTGGGGATCACTGCAGTGGCTCTACTTGATAGGGGCACTGGGAACTAATGTTGGGCGGCATGATGCCAGGGCACTTCTATGGGCTAGGCTTGTAAAGGCTCCAGGGCCATTACCTAGTATACAGCTATGAACACTCTCAAGGTAAAATGTGTAAGCTCACCTCCCTTTTCTATCTCTTCTGGGAGCTCGTTTTTGCTGACTGCTGCAACAATCACAGGACATCAGAGGTACTTTCTACCAGTACTGCCTGTCCCTAGGTGGATACAAAATATTGTCAGATTTCCAAGGTATGGCTTTGGTATGGCCTGGATCCTGCCACGCCCTCCTGGCAAGCAGGTAAGACCATCTGCCAAAGGGACTATCCAATAGTTAAAGAGCATAAAAATATGTCTCAAAATATATCCTCATCCTGTGAGGGTGCAGCTCAGTGGGCCAGTTTCCCGTTTACCTCATTAATTTAAGGAATCTGCCAAATAATGCGTCTTCAGGAGGGGATTGTGAGAAATCAGTCTACCCTATCATCCAAGTCCATTTCTAACTAAAAGGACTCTCTCTCTGGGAGTCCATGTCTCTCATCTTACATGTCCTCTTCCTAGGGATCTCAAAGTGGAACGGATCAGAATCCCCCAAAGAGAGTATGACAACCTCAATGGGTTCTTTGAGGAGGTTTGTTTTGCTCTGTCCCTGGGTACCATGATGAGCAGGTTTAGATGCAGATATGGTATCGCAGTCTGGAACCATTGAAGGATGCTCTGTAGCATGTCTCAAGGGAAATGTTATAATGCTGATCCTGGATCTGATGGCATCAAGGAATCCAACTCTGGCGCCTAACCACCTCCACCGAAACAGTGGTGACTGGAGCAGAAGACCAACATTGAGGAGGCAGACAGCCTACAGAGATCGGTGCCAACAACTCAAAGCCCAATGAGTGACACTGAAATGGCCCCACACAAGTCACAGCTGAAGACATAGCTGAATAGCCAGCATCAAGTGGTTGGTCTCAAGACCCACTTGACCCAGAAGGTCTTAGGAGTAGGGTGTCAGATGGAGTTTGAGAGAGAGAACTTATGAGCTCCAAGCATACAGGCTGCAAGTCTGCTCCAAGACCAACAGGACAGAGACAGGCATTGGAAAGGGGCTAACAGAGGTGAGAGGGGTCAATCTAATCTGCACTAGGAACAAAGGGGATGGAATCATACGCAACTATATCAAGGTCTTGAGAAAAGCCCTCATCATGGATTCTCAATCAGCTTCCAAAGTACATCTGTATGGCCCACAAGGCTTCACTTGAAGCAGCTGTAGATAGTCTTGAGAAAAGAAACCAGGATAGCTCCCTATCTGAAGAATGTCTGCTAAGAACCATGGTGGGCGATTGATCTCCAATTAAAATAGTCTAAGATGGAATCCTATGTAATGTAACTGAAGCAGAAGGTGAAGGAGAAGAACCTTTCTTCATTCTGGGAAACTTTGGATCCTGACAAAGGTCAGGATTCTTCAGATTTTCTTTTCTTTTCTTTGGTTCCCTGTCCTGTTCCTTCTTTTTCTCTTTTCTATGGTTTCTGGGATGTTTGAAGATCACGAGGCAGAAAGTCTTTAATGATTTGCTTGCTTCTTCTGTCTGTAAGGGCCTGGGTCCGAATCCCTGACAGACAGAACAGTCATCATCCAAACGTTTGGGACCCAAGCATTCCTAAATATGCCTACACATTCATCTGGATCTTGAGGAGGGATTTTTATAACCAAACTCGGTATACAGTTTAGCACTCTATTCTGCTAAAATATAAGCAAAGCATAAGACAGCCAACAATCAAAAACAAACTTTTTTTAAAATATAGCCAATACGGAAGACATTAGGCAACCAGCCTAAGCATCATGGGGAGTATTACAACTTAGTAACATCAGTAAGAATGCAACTACTCCAAAACATTAAAAAAACGTAATTATTTATACAATGAAACAAAGATAATTCTGAAGAAAAACAAACAAAATTTAGAGAGCACTTAGCTGGCACAGAACTGAATCAACAGTTTCCAATGACAGCAAATGAGATCCGAAGATAAGAAGGGTTCAAGGTATTATTGGAGGTCAAAACTGAGGAGCTTGGGACTGACAGCACTGAGAGATGGCCAGATCGAACCAGCCAAGCATCTTCAGTCTCAACACTTGATTGGGTAGACGGGTGAAACAGGATCAGCTAATTACCAACAAAATATATATTGATTCTTACTTTCTGAAATAAAAGATCCTTGCCACAGTTCCTATTTGTGTTGCCCAGGTTATTTTTTTTTCCACTTTAATTTTTTGCCACATACTATTCAAACCGGTGCGGCCGCCGCCACCACCATCACCACACATAATTCCTGATCTAATGGCTATAAACAATTTAACAGTACATTAAGGAATAAGGATTTAATGGACAGTATTCAGCAATATCTTAATAAATGTACTGTTAAAAATGAAAATAATTTACATTTTCTTCTTACATCAACAGATACAATGAAGTTGTAATATCTAAACACAAAAGTTATGAAAAAAACAATGCATCAATATCCATGTATCAGGCCCCTCAAAATGTTCTGCAGAGGTGGTTAGGTTATCAGCTGTTCTTCCAAGGGCCCATTCATGGGTCTTACACCTGGGGTCTTCCTCTATACTACAACAGTGCGTTTTTTCTCAAAACATCCAATACTCAAGAGTACGCACAAGTGCTGATGCAGGCTGTGACATTATATGCCAACAAAAAGCAGACCTAGCCCAGTAATCCACCAATTCACCTCAAGAATGTGTGAGCATACTTCCTGCAGACTAGCACAATAAGAGTCTATGCCTGCACTCCTTCTGAGTAATATAAAACTACATACTTAACTGACTTACAGGAGATCTTCCATCAGCACAGAGTAGATGGAGGGGATATCACTAAAGTATCTGTGATCCATCAAGGGTTTTTTAAGCAATTCAGCTAACTCAGTAAAAATTATTCCATTTTATCTAACACTGTCGATCCACCTTACTAAGTCTTGTGACTGGGCTGAAGCTCAAAGAGCAAATCCACCAAATGAGGGGAGCTATAGGACAGTCTAAGGGCAATGACTGAGTACTGAAGAACAGATGAATCAAAGGAAGACGGACTTTGAGAGCTGTAGTTGAGAAAACAATAGCTGATGAAGGTATGCACTTAGGATCAAAACAACCAGTGTGTGTGTGTGTGTGTGTGTGTGTGTGTGTGTGTGTGTGTGTGTGTGTGTGTGTGTGTGTGTGTGTGTGCGCGCGCAATGGAAACATTTTTGAAGTAAGAAATGGATGCAGCCACACTTACTGTGCAGTAGACTTCAACAGCACTGTCAGCAGGCAGTTACTACCTGATGATGCATCTTTCTGTTCACATCAGAATACTGGAAAAAGCCATCCTGCTCTGAGTGAAGGACATGAGCGCATGTTCGATACTCAACACATGTACCCACTTCAGGAAGAAGTGCCCTATATCCAGTGTACTAGTCTCTTTGCCTTGACGTCTGCTGAGTAAAGGAGAAAGGGATGACTGGACTGGTTCAGAGACAATGCAGTTTAGATCTAAGCGACACTCGCCCAGTCTGCAAGAGTAACTAAGACTACTTATATGAGGGCCTGCAGCTTCAATATCCCATGGGCAGAGGTGAAGGCCACTAGAAAATGTATTTTTTTTTGGTTCATAGGTAGATACTAGGCTATCTGCCCGAAGGCATTTATAAGCCTATCCAGACTGTGTTGGCTTTTGCCGCCACCTTAGATTAGTTCCCTGTGCCTCTGTGTCCAGCAGAGCCACTGAAGTGATCCCCGGGGTAAACTTTCTGTTTCCCATCCACTTGTCAAGGTTTCTCTTGAAAAGTGTTAGCGAGGAGCTCTGCCTAATGTAGACTGGAATCTTGTTCCAAAGCATGGGAAGTTTCTGGCACAGGAATCTATCCCTCCAGCATGTCCTATTTATTGTCGTGGTGAGGTTTAGATCCCTAGAGTGTGTGGCTCGAGGGGATAAGGTTTTCTTAAGGTGGAGCATGTCCATCAATTCTGGGTTGGACATGGCCCTGTATGTCAGGCAGAGATCACCTCTGAGTAGGTTGTATGCAACTGAGTACAGCTGGAGTTTCTTCAGTCGAGCTGCATAGGGCATCTGTTTGAGGCCAGTGATCCTATTAGTGAGGTACTTCTGTGGTCTTTCCAGCTGTTGCAGGTGTCTTGTAAGGTACATCCCAAATGGGGCGCTGTACTCTATGATGGGTCTGATGAGTGATAAGTAGAGGGGCGCAATGACCTCTTTTGATCTGGACGCAAACCCTTTTGTGATTAGGTGGGCCACATAGAAGGATTTTCTAACCGCTCTGGCAATGTGATTATCAAAGGAGAGATTACTATCTACTTGGGTCCCCAGATCCTTTATTACGTTTTCCATATTTAGGGGACTACCGCCTATGTGGTAGTTTGTGGGTATTTTGTTTTTTCCAAAGGGGATGACTATGCACTTTTTGGCATTTAGCTTGATGCCATGATTTTGACACCAGGTATCCGTCTCTGTGAGACCCTTTAGGAGGATGTCTGTCAGCCGGAGAGTCAATTATAGCCCCTAGTTTGCAGTCGTCTGCGAACCTGGTCAGCCACAGTCCTCCTGTGCTTGCCTGTACCTCTGAGAAGTATATGCCAAACAGGAAGGGTCCTAGGTCTGATCCCTGGGGAATGCCACCTAGCTCCAGCAACTCTCACCAACTGGCAACCCATCTTGTGACACAGGGGTTTATGTTCAGGCTGGTGAGCTTGTCTATAATACCAGAATGGTGAATGGTGTTGAAGGCCTTTGCGAGGTCTAGGTAGGTTGTGTGTACCACCTTTCCCTCGTCTACAGCTTTGGTAACTGTCAGAGAAGTCCACCAGGTTTAGGAGGCATGATCTGCCCTTAAAGCCAAACTGGATAGGGTCCAGTGTTTGGAGGTTCCCAATGTCTTTGTTAACGAGTTCCATGATGATGCGCTCCACAGCCTTGCAGACCAACTAGTCAGGCTTATAGGGAGATAGTTCCCGGGGTATGCTGTGGCTCCACCTTTGTGGAGCGGACTAACCATTGCTGTGCGCCACTCTATGGGTACGTAGCCTGTGGAGAGGCTGAGTTTGAATAGTGTGTTTAGGTGATGGGTTAGTTCGTCATTAAGAAATGAAAATCAGCAATGCTAAATGGGACAAATGTGGATGTGCATGCCTGTCTATAAAGAACTTCATGTCCCAGGAAAGAGAGGAAGTCCTTCATAGCAAGACAGATTTAGAACTCCTTTAAGCTAGACCAGCTGGGAGAAGGACCACAATCTTGCCCTTTCAAAAGGTCATGGCAGGCAGAAATAGCTAATATATGCACCCTAACCAAGAAATAACTAAAATTTACATGAGGCCTTTTTGGGGGAAGAGATGGAAAAAGCACCAACAATAGTCCAGGCAACCAGGGCTGAATTAGCTACTCAGGTGCTCGATAGAACACACAGGTAGGATGGGTGCTGGAGGGGCTGAGCCAATCATAGGTTTTAGCAGCCCCTTGGAGAAAGGAACATGTGTGTGTGGTTCACCATGCCACTGACAGGTAGTAGCTTTCAGCGATCAAGTGCACAGCAGTCTGCACTCTATACGGGCACATTCTGTGACCCCATGCACCGATACTCATCAAATGACCTTCCACGCAGGGAAGGGGTTAGGCTAAGTTAAAAAGTCCTTATTGTCAACCTCTTCGCTGGCATGCTGTTGAGGACACAAGCAATCTACATAGCTGCTTAAATGATGGTCTCCCTCACCCTCAAATAGCTCTCACCTTAATGGATCTGGGATGACTCCCGCCACTAGGGAAGGATCAAGTCCAAATGGGAGAGGTTTGATGGTTAGCAGGCATGAGAGCAAACAGCATACAGGAGGGAAAGTATTCATCTTACAGGTATCTGATACAGTACAAGCCACCCAAACATACAAGTACTTCCACTTAGATGCAGAGGAACTGCTTCCCAGCCTCAATCATTTCTTAAACACTTACGGGGAGATCTGGTTAATCAAAAGAAAAGGCTCCACATAAGAAACAATACTACAAGTTAGAGCTGATGGTTGCCTTCAACTATGGACAACATTCAAAACTTGTAAAAGGAGAGTTTTCTTTACTGCTAGGGACGTGAGAGCACAAACTCACATCCTTCTTGGCCACCAAGGGGTAAAGACAACTGGTGTTCTTCCATGACATCACTGACATGGCATGGTGTTAAGTGGAATGGCAAGTAGTAGTACAGGAATCTCCTGTGCAAAGGGATTGAGAATGTAATCCACTACTAACTCCCCCTTTGCTGACTGCAACAAGAAGGGTATGAGAAGACTGCATTCTCTCAAGTGGTAAACAGTTGATCTCTGGAGTCCACCACTTCCAGGAGACCAAGACCAGACAGCCTCTAAATCTGCTGTTCAAGTGAAGAGTTTGGAAAACAGCACCAACAGATCAAGCTCATTCACTTCCCCCCTGGGGTCTGACTCCATATAAAATCCTTCTAAGGACTTGATTTAACAAAAAACATAGTATGAACTACAGCACATTGTCAAGCAAAGATAAGACAAGTTTCCTGACTAACTTCAGATAAAAAGAAATTAATATCATCTGCAGCTCAAACATTAGCTGAGAAGAGTGTGGGACTGCTAATTATCTAGCAATAAATACACACTGACATTTTTCTCATACTAAAGTACCTGGGCTTTATTTTGAATCGAAACTGGACACACACAAACTAGATCTATTATACTTAGAATGAACCACAAATCCGCTAGTGAAATAACCAAAAAGCCAAAAGAAAGCCAAATATTTAGCGCTTTCATCCACAATTTAATACGTGAACTTCCTCAGAAACAATTATAACCACCAGTTCCTTAAATACATCACAATACAGGAAATAACATCACATCAATCCAAATTGTTGAAACAATACTTTTTAAAAATGATGTAAAAATAAAATAAAATGAAATGGAATGAAATAAGATAAAATGCACATACTTATAAACACAATGTGTTATGATCATAACTATACTTTGCATACATTATATGTATATATACATATACACGCACGCGCGCACACACACACACACACACACACACACACACACACATATCTATGTGTACACACACACACAAAAAAACATATACATATATATATATATATATATATATGCACGTGCATACATGTTCAAATGCCTACCTATACATTAAAAAACACTGTGGCAACTTGTGCTGGGGGCCGACAGGCCGCCTGGCCTCAATGAGTACATCAATTTAAAGTGTTTTTTAATGTATAGGTAGGCATTTGTACATGTATGCACTTGCATATATATATATATATATATATATATATATATATATATATATATATATTTTTTTTTTTTTTTTTTTTTGGGGTGTGTGTACACATAGATGTGTGTGTGTGTGTGTGTGTGTGTGTGTGCTTGTGTGTGTATGTGTGTGCATGTGTGTGCGTGTGTATGTATATATACATATAATGTATGCAAACTATAGTTATGATCATAACACATTGTGTTTATAAGTATGTGCATTTTATCTTATTTCATTCCATTTCATTTTATTTTATTTTTTACATCATTTTTAAAAAGTATTGTTTCAACAATTTGGATTGATGTGATGTAATTTCCTGTATTGTGATGTATTTAAGGAACTGGTGGCTATAATGAATTGTTTCTGAGGAAGTTCACGTATTAAATTGTGGATGAAAGCGCTAAATATTTGGCTTTCTTTTGGCTTTTTGGTTATTTCACTAGCGGATTTGTGGTTCATTCTAAGTTTCAGTGTAGATCTATTATACTGTTGCAAAGCAAAAGTCTAGTGCTTCACAGATTAAAATACTGTCTTACATTCAGCAGCTTGATAGGTAGCATTCACAACTACAATACTTCTCACAGCTCCCTTTTTGAAGCAACAGGAATGGTTCTCCTTCCTACGTATCAAGGTTAAGAACACATCCTATTCTGCTGCCTCAACAATGAGGGCGTCTTGACCCAAAAACAAGGGTCACTCATACCCGCAGACCCCAAAACTGACAGCTTGGACATAAAAATGTGGATCTTAAGGTGGAATCTTATGGCCACAGGCTAAGCATTTTTCAAACCAACAGCCTTGTCTGACAAGCTTGGTGAAAGAAACAGTAAAAGAATGCCACAACTATGACAATGAACAATATCCCAACAACAAGACTAGCTAAGCGAATGCCTACTGGGGGGGGGGAGAAACAACTAGCTCAAACAGCTAGAAAATGCAACAGAATTTTTTTAAATAAGGGAAAGAGGAAGAAAAGAAAATTCTTCATGAAAATTAGAAAAGAACTCGGAAAGGTAATATAAAAGTAATACAAGAAACAGCTAAGTAAATAATTAGACTGAAAAAGGTTAGAAGTACCACTTATTGTCAACCAGAACTCACAGCCCTTGAATTGTACATCCTGAAAGATTAAGCAGCAAATGAGATCCAGAAGGAATTATGGGGAGGAGTGCGAGCCCTGGATCCAGGCTTCTGAAAATGCGTAGAGGTCGGACGCATTCAGACCCAATAACCTAATCACTGAATCAGACGAAACGACAACATCAGATCTTCTATTTAAAAGGAGTTTAGGAAACCCAATACAAGGAAATTATGCCTAGCAAATGGTAAAAATCTTCTTTTGGGACAAAGAGGACTTGGATTCTTAACAGTCTCCAGTATTCTTGGTTGGACGGCTGTCCCTCTTACACCACTGATGTGCTGACACCCAATTAGAAGCATCTCCACCAGGACAGAAGGTGGAAAGGTAAAAAGCTCTGAAGTCAGGTCTGATGTCAGATATTGTGTGACAAAAGCCCAAGCAATAATACTACTACTATAACAGTGAACGATATGATGGATATCCTCATTTACTAGGGACTCTGTACCCTATTACCTAGCCAGTGTAATTCTCAAGCTACCCGTTCTAGGACGTATTCCAAGTCTAATTTAACCATTAGCCTTCATAAGTGAGATGTGTAAATATCTTCCTGCAATATAATCTGATATGGTACAAAGCCACTTTTTGAAATACTACTCCGGGTACCTAAAAAGTAGTTACTAGATTTTTTGCCAAAGCGTTTGTATTGTGAATACATCCTGCCTTGGGATGTGTCCCAAGGCAGTTTCAAATATTCTGACTTTTTTTTTTTTTTTTTTTTTTTTAAACAGAATCAATTCTATAATTTTACTTACAGCAAAGGTTAAAATGATAGGCTAGAAAAGTAAACTCTCCCTTTCTTGAAAATGAGTCTATACATCTCTTCTTGTACTCAGGAACCTTAATCTCATAGCTTGTTAAAAAGGTTGCTTAGTTATAATTACAAGCATTATAAAGTTAAGTCTATATAAAGCACCACTGTTTTAGTGGGTTTTCAGACTCCTTTTTTACATATAAGGAGAACAATCTATTCTTCACACACAGTGATCAGAAATATTCATTACTCATCTTTTTTTCACCATTTATTTCTGCTAACATACAATAATAACTTTACTTGGTTCAATTCTCTCATCTCGTCTTTCTTTTTTTCTTTTAAGTGTCTATAACAGTCTTTCTTCCTGGCTGAACTGGATTTATTTTACACATCCTGGGCCTGCCTAGATTTCCCAAATTTCCTTCATACACTATTTGCTTTAACTTCACATTTTTTGCTAGATTTCGTTTTCCCCTACAGTTTTAAATGGTTATCTGGAGTCATAAGAAAAAAATTCTCTACTCCCCCAAATGTTCTGTTTTTACTTCAACTACAATTAGGTTCATCTGCAATGAATACAATATAGTAGCATTATCCCTTTTTTCAGAAAGTTTTTTGACCAGATTTGATACTTAATATCAAGGACAAACTCGACAAAATCTCATTTAATCAAACTTGCCCCAAGCAGATCCCTCCAGAAATGGATTTTCTTTTTTTACTATGTGTTGTTAGAGCCCTCCCAGCCCCCTCAAATTATCACAAGCATGTTCTATGGTCGCATCATTTCTGGGAAAGGGGGAAAACTTGACAAAATGGGATATTCAAAGAATCTACCTTTTATAATCAGGATTACTCCCCATTTAGTTTAACTAGTACTGCTGACAAATTTTTTAATGCATACTTTCCAGAGGCCTTAAGATTAAGATCCTGGCCTGTCAAATGGCAACTTCTACCCATTCCTTGTGCATACGTCTGCTGCTTCTCTCAAGAGGCATAGTCCATCTCACTAAGCACTTACTAAACAGTGGCTGCAATTTCCCAAGGCACCTAAGTAAATGCATCTACATAAAAGCAAACAAGCCATCTTCCCAGAAGAGGGCAGCCAACTCACTCCTCAATCCCAGCAATTAGATTTCCACCTTGACTGTTAATCACACCTGTGTCAAAAGCAGATCAAACGGAAAGCTTTCCTCCACGCAAACAGAACTTATATTCATGTGGTCTTACTGAACATTTCAATTGTAATGCCAGAGACAACAATGTTGCCAAAAGATTCATCAGATCCCACTGCCCCCACTGCATCAGCAAGACCTAAAATACAAACGTATCCATTTTCTACAAAAACATGGGTTCTAAGTAAATTAGATAAACAGACATACAAACCTGCATAGGCACAGATATCCACCAGGGTGTTGGCAAAACTTCGGAATGGCTCTGGTACTACTTGCAGGGCAGCCAAAATGGCCTCAATGGCCTCCCCTTTCCCTACGTAAAAGAACAACAAAAAAAAATTAACACTGATGGGAAAGTTCTCATACTGTAATTTTTATTCTTTTTAATCTTTCATTTCTTTGCCAAATATTCATACTTGAAACACTATCACTGTTGCATGACAGCCCAAACAAGTAAGATATATCCAAATCAATTCTGTCAAAGTACTTCATGTAAAGGTCTTTCAAAGCAAAATACCATGCAGGCATTCTGCCAAAAGCTTAAAGTTCTTCAAACTGGCTATTGTAACCACCCTTCTGATGCTACAACCCTGAAAGAAAATACAGCTGTGAAAGCATACTTGCCATAACAGTAGGTGTTATGCTGTAGTATCAGCTTCTTAGCCACAGGTAGACATCCACTCATCTCGTCTGACTTCCAGACCTATGGGCATCCTCTCCATTTCTCTGCTGTGCTGAGGACATCAGGGCAATCAGTAGACAAGATGGACCAACCCACGCTATTTATGGTCTTTTGTACTTGTTTTTAGACAACTATAACTTGTCACTAATGAGTTCACACACAGCCTGGTTACTGGGGGTGGGGGGGTCCATACTCGGGCCAAATTATATCTTCCTCAAAATCATGGTGAAAAATAACAACAGGTGTGTGAGATCCCAGTGTCTAGATTCTTAATTACAAGAAAAATTACTGAAAAATATAGGAGAGTATACTGCAGCAGTAATTCTTGTACTCAAACATGTACTCACTATGGTCATAATAAGGCTCAGTGCCACAGTACAATTTATAATGTCTGGGGAAAGTATTAAAGCACCTGTATGTACCCTTACCAGAAACCTAGGGTGGAGAGACAAACATAACTTTAAAAGACTGAAGTGGAAAAATGTCTCATCTGTTGAATAACAACCTACTTGCTGACTGTCAACATGGCTTCAGACTTTTCCACAGCACCACTTCAGCCCTCCTTTCCTTTACTGACTGCATCAAAAAAATCAAAATAATAATATCCTTACCTCTGCTCTCTTTATTGACCTATCCAAAGCCTCTGATATGGTCAATCACCAGGTACTCTTAAATTTACTTAAAACATTCTCATTAGACTCGAGAGCTATAATGAGGTTCCACTCCTATCTTCTTAACGGACAACAGGCAGTGCGCTCTGGCACAGTAACTTATCCAACCACTTGCCATTTACCCTCGGAGTACCTCTAGGTTCTATACTTGGCCCCCTTCTGTTTTCTATTTTTATTAATGATCTTCATACCAGTATTTCCTCTGCAATCTGTATACAATATGCTGATTATTCTACTTTGATTTGTTCTGCTTCCTCCCCCTCCGAACTGCACTATCACCCAACGGACTTTCCAAACTGCTGAAACCTGGTTCCTAAAACTATGCTTAATCCTAAACCCCAAGAAAACCAAACTGTTACTGTTTTCCCCCACCTGAAAATCCTCTCCTCTCAACTTCTCTGCCTTGTCTAGTAATGGCACTGACATATCACCTGACCCCACTACCAGGCTCCTCGGAGTAGAGATAGACAATAACCTATGCTTTGACTATCACATCAACAACACCATAAAATTAGTTAACAGAAAACTAGGCTCCCTGTATAGAATTAAACCATTCCTTACTCCACTTACCAGAACTTCCATTGCCCATACCCATCCGATTTCTTCCCTCCTTTATGCTTCCCCTATTTACACATACCTTTCCAAATCTAACCTCTGCAAACTGGCTGTTGCCTATAACAGTACTGTCAGATTTGCCTCTGGCTCTACTTTTAGAACCTACCACTGCATAAACTTAAAGCAATTAGGATGGCTTGAGCTGCAAAATCTGATCTTATACCACCAGCTCTCCTTAGTCCATAAAATCCTCTGCAAACCCACTAACACCCCTATACTCACTTCCCTTATCACTCCTTACTGCAACCTTAAAAGCCTATATTTCTTCTAACAAACTTCTTATATCAACTTGCAAATCCCATAACTTGGCAGGCAATTCCTTGTTCTCAAACACAATAGGTAAAGCCAGGAACTCTCTTCCTGACAACCTCACTGCTATCTCTTCTGTTCCCTGTTTCAAATCCCAACTAAGAACTCACCTCAAAACTCACTGGCTCTGCCCCTGCACTAACCCTGACTAGCTTTCAATGTGCTACAAGTACTTTCTTTTCTCCTACATATAAATCTTACACTACATCTTTTCTATACTCCTGCATAATTTGTATACCCTTAGTCTGCAATTAATTTCTAATTGTTGCTTCTGTAAGAACATGCTAATGCTAATACTATTATATTTTTTCTCAATGAACTAAATTTGTAAATTCTGATATTAATGTCTATATCTGGAGCTTTTCTCCCCGGGCCTCTGCAGAAAGTGGACATATATCCAGCTGGACCAGCCTGGTAAACAAATGTAAAATAAAATAAATAAAATAAAATGTCATCCTGCCCCTTAAAAGAATGTCCAGTTTAGAATGACTAAAGAAGACTTGGACAAGATCTAGGTGGCAAATTTGTAAATGCTTTCAGCAGACAGACACATTTCTGAAAACAGGTAGTTGTGGCAGCTGTTCAGTGGAGCCCACCTTAACCTGTTCTTGTAGGAGAGTTATGACTGCATCACCTTACCAGTACACAGACAGGACGTATGTGGACCAACTTTAGATGTCATTGTGATAAAAACAAAATAAGACACCACAGAGGAACAACAGACAATTTCCGAAATTATGATATCTTACTAAGGATGAGTACATTACTGAATAACCGATTAAATGTGACTAGGTTGAAAACTTTTGTAGAACTTATGAAAAAAATGACGAATAAGGTTTAAATCTGTATCATATAATGCTGAAAACAGTCTCTCAACTCAGTAATAGTGAAATGGGCAATAAATGGATCACATTTCAAGCACAGATTGTATTAAACTATTAACAGACAAATGGTACATACAGAACATTATGATCACGTCTCAGATTATGATCTGACCTTCAAGAATGTGTTGCACATTATTTGTCACCAGCTGTGACAGCATCTGTAATCCTAGTGAAGTATCAAGTCGTTTCTTTCATATTCAGCTCAAGTGTTGGGTAACTTGCATCTTGGCAACATTTGCCGCTTTAGTAAATTATAATCTTATCAATAAATCTCTTAATACATATGTAAACTTGTTTACAGTTTCCTTTAAAACATTACAGCAATACATTTCATTTTTTCTGGTCCTGTGCACAGATTTAGTCATATACTACAACACTGTACAGTACATTTAACAAATGGTAATTATCTCATTAGTATCCCAACCTGTGACAATGACCCTCTTTGGTCATTTAATGCTGCATTTCTTTTTGCAAGGAGTTCCTGATTCTTTACATAGAGGATGCATAACCATGAGCCCAAGTAACATTTTGTATTTAATGAAAGCAACCAAAGGAGTAGTCCACACAGGATTTATTCAATGAAGTGCTTTTCATCCGATTAGTAACCAGGACTTCTTCAGATAAAAATGTCTAAAAACATCACTACTTAAAGTCACATGATCAAATTAGGGTAATGACTACACACTTCCCTCCGAAATGTAACCCTCTGTGTGCTTGAAAACATTTAAAATGACTTCAACTATAAAAAATAAAAAATTCAAAATACATAGCTGCACAACAACAAAATTATTTTAGCAGCTCTATAACAAGTTTAAGTGTTACCTTCACTCTGTTGTTTTATGTATATATAGGCAAATACTTACCCTTTATCTTTAACTCCAGTTTTAAAAAGACAAAATAGAACACATTTCGTTTAATCCTGGGTAGCAACAAGCATTTACATGAATTTGCCACATCAATTCAAGTTTTTCGAATAATAAATAACTGGGTCCTTGCAGGCTGGTTGGCAGAGGTGTGAATACATTGTTTGTGGGACAGTAACCTGTTTATTTTAGTTTGTTTTGTGGTTCGATTTTTTTACTTAATCATTCCTATTTGACTGAAGTACCAGTATTGTTGATGCTGAACCATTTTTCTGGTTGTTAGATAATGTTCCAAGGTTTGTTTTAAATAATACAGATTACCTCATGAGGGAAGAGGACCCCTTTACTTCTAGATTCTAAAGCATTATACTTGTATTATTCTTTCAGGTTATTTTTGTCCATTTTTTTTTTTGCTCTGTTCTCAATTCCTTTCTCGTGCATGGAGCATCCTGATTACTATTCAATATCAGTTACAAGGCAACCTAGTTTTCTGCTACTCTAACATGGGACCTGATTTTAAAGCTTAATAAATGTTAAGCACCCCCTAAGTGTTGTTAATATCAAGCCTGGCACTACGCACTAATAACTAAAAGTACCGGACAACAAACGACAGGCAAAACTTCAAGCAGCATTGTTTCACTTCGTTTCTGCCTGCTGTCTCACAGGATTATAGTCAGTCAAAAAGCAACTCCTTCCCTTATGTACAGAATATGTAAGGATGTCCCCTCATGTGCGTTTGACAGCACATGCCAACTCCTTCACTTGCTTTGAAAGCAAGGAAAAAGCTTTCCTCTTTCTTTCTGTAACTAGTAGTACACGGAAAAAATAAATCTCAATGCACTACAAAGAATTATGCTAGGGTCTTCATCTGTAACCCTATATTGTGTGCTCTGGACATGGACGCCAAGATTCACCTCTCATTTCTTGACAACCATGTCTCAAACACACAATAAGCAGGTCAGATCATAATCTGAGACCTGATCATAACCTTCTACATGTACAGTTTGTCTATTAATAGCTTAATACAATCTGTGCTTGAAATATGATCCATTTATTACACATTTCACTATTACTGAGTCTTGAGACTGTTTTCAGCATTATATAATACAGATTTAAACCTTATTCATAATTTTTTCCTAAATTCTATGAACGTTTTCAACCTAGTCACTTTTAATAGGTTATTCAGTAATGTACTCATCCTTAGTAAGCTATCATAATTTTAGAAATTGTCTGTTGTTTTTGTTCCTCTGGGGTATTTATTTTGTTTTTATCACAATGACATCTAAAGTTGGTCTACATATCCCCAGTCTTCTAGTGGACAATGAAACTAATGCTATCTCAATGTACATTTGTCCATTTTCTATCTTGGAATATAAAACAAATTTCTTCATAAAAAAAAAAAATCACGGTAGTTACACAAAATGCAAACTACTGCTGTTTTATTGCAAGAAAATGAACTCAAGAAGACAGATTCAGTAACTTATTTTAAAGATTGTGCACAATTTTTTTTTTCACCCCTCTTTTTGCTGTAATTACTCGGTCATCATGCAAGTAAGGAGTTCCGATTCTAAAATATATACATTACTTAATTAATTTAGTGGAACTCTGTTTATTAAGTATAGTAAACTGGTTTTGTATTTACTGCAGGCTGAGCAGCTGTCCAGTTACTTCCTGACACCAAGTCATGTGACCTTGTCTTCTGATGATGCAAATGTTAGCATAAACACTTTACAGTGTGTATGTGTTTTCTGTACTCTGTACCATATTTCAACATAAATGCAGCTCATTCAGAAAATAAATCAATAAATAAATGTAGTAAGTGCTGCAGTAGCAGCAGTAGTAGTAGTAGTAGTAGTAGTAATATGCATCCTACCAATTTACTAGTAACGTAATCCTTTTAAAGAGCATGTCTGGCACTCATTAACAGCACAGATGTAACTAACAGTTGCCATAGGTTAATCACTTAGGTTCACAGGTGGGTACTAGGTTATCTGCCCGAAGGCATTTATAAGCCTAGCCGGAATATGTTGGCTTTCGCCATCCCCTTAGATTAGTTCCCCGTGCCTCTGTCCAGCAGAGCCACTGAAGTGATCCCCAAGGTAAACTTTCCGTTTCCCATCCACTCGTCAAGGTTTCTTTTGAAGAGTGTTAGCGAGGAGCTCTGCCTAATGTAGATTGGGATCTTGTTCCAAAGCATGGGAAGTCTCTGGGACAGGAATCTATCCCTCCAGCACGTCCTATTTACTGTTGTGGTAAGGTTTAGATCCCTAAAGCGTGTGGCTCGAGAGGATAAGGGTTTCTTTAGGTGGAGCATGTCCATCAATTCTGGGTTGGACATGGCCTTGTATGTCAGGCAGAGATCACCTCTGAGTAAGCGGTATGCAACAGAGTACAACTAGAGTTTCTTCAGTCGAGTTGCATAGGGCATCTGTTTGAGGCCATTGATCCTCTTGGTGAGGTACTTCGGTGGTCTTTCCAGCTGTTGCAGGTGTCTTGTAAGGTACATCCCAAATGGGGCACTGCACTCTAAGATGGGTCTGATAAGTGATGAGTAGAGGGGCACAATGACCTCTTTTGATCTGGATGCAAACCCTTTTGTGATTAGGTGGGCCACGTAGAAGGATTTTCTAACCACTATGGCAATGTGATTATCAAAGGTGAGATTATCTACTTGGGTCCCCAGATCCCTTATTACGTCTTCCGTATTTAAGGGACTGCCACCTATGTGGTAGTTTGTGGGTACTTCGTTTTATCCAAAGGGGATGACTATGCACTTTTTGGCATTTAGCTTGAGGCCATGATTTTGACACCAGGTATCCATATCAGTGAGACCCTTTTGGAGGATGTCTGTGTCAGCCAGAGTGTCAATTATAGCCCCTAGTTTAAGTAGTCTGCGAACTTGGTCAGCCATAGTCCTCCTGTGCTTGCCTGTACCTCTGAGAAGTATATGCCGAACAGGAGTGGTCCCAGAACCAAGCCCTGGGGAACACCACTTGTAACCGGTTTAGAGACGGGCCTAGCTCCCGCAACTGTCACCATGCGGGTTCTGTCCATGAGCCAGTTGGCAACCCATCTTGTGACAGAGGTTTATGTTCAGGCTGGTGAGCTTGTCTATAATACCAGAATGGGGAATGGGGTCGAAGGCCTTAGCGAGATCTAGGTAGGCTGTGTGTACCACCTTTCTCTCGTCTATAGCCTTGGTAACTGTCTCAAAGAAGTCCACCAGGTTTAGGAGGCATGATCTGCCCTTAAAGCCAAACTGGGTATGGTCCAGTGTTTGGAGGTTCCCAATGTCTCTGTTAATGAGTTCCATGATGATGCGCCCCATAGCTTTGCAGACCAAGCTAGTCAGGCTTATAGGGCGATAGTTCCCAGGGTCTGTTGTGGCTCCACCTTTGTGGAGCAGGACAACAGTTGCTGTGCGCCACTCTATGGGTATGTAGCCTGTGGAGAGGCTGAGGCTGAACAGTGTGTTTAGGTGAAGGGTTAGTTTGTCTTTGAGCTCGTGTAGGATGCAGCCTGGGACACTGTCCGGTCCCCACTGATGCTGATTTTTGGCTTTGGAGAGGGCTGTTTTAACCCGAGTGTCTGTGATTTCAGGGACTCTACATTCTTCTGGTATGGTTATGGTCCTTTTGGGGGTGAAGTTTGCGCTGAACCTGTCTGCGAGATGGACTACATACATCGAACTTTATGGTGAGTACATAACTTCTTGATGTTATGTAGTCCAATCTCGCCTACATTCTTACCCGTGGGACAGCGTCCCCAGCACCTGAATCCTGGGAGGCTCAGTGGAAAACACTCCTGAGCACTGTGGAACCAAAGTAAGACCTGCCTCTGGACACCGAATCTAACTTGTAGTGAGTAACAAAGGTGTGAGGAGATGCCCATGCAGCCGCAGCACAAATATCATCCACAGACAACCGGGCCTGAAAAGCTATAGATGTACACACAGATCGGGTAGAAAGAGCCTTCACTCGAAATGGTAAATCCTTGCCACCTGAAGTATAGATAAATGAAATACAACTGGAAATCCATTTGGACAAAGTGACTTTGGAAACAAAAGACCCAATCCTGTTTTCTGAAAATGAGAAGCAAATGATCCGATTTTTTGAGATCCTTCATTCTATGTAAATAGAATCGTAATTGTCTGTGCACATCCAGCTGATGAAATCTAAATTCTGCCTTGTTCGAGAACTCTGGAAAGAATACAGGTAGTTCAATGGATTGGTTTAGATTACTGACTGAAGCCACTTTCGGTAGGAAGGAAGAATTTGGTCTGAGAGAAACCCTGTCCTTATGAAAAAATCAAGTAAGGTGGTCTAACTGGAGGACGAAGCAGCATAGTGCCCTTCAGGAATGCCTTACAAAGTCTGTGTGCCATGTGACTAGGCTCATCAGCGACATGAAAAGTTGAAATAGCCGCCAACTGGACTTTAACAGTTGCGGCTGCTGATCCTTGGTTGAAAAGCATGGAGAGGAACTCCAGGACTGATGAAAATGGAGCTTTATAAGGATCAATTGGTCTTGCATGCACCCATGTGGAAAATCTCTTCCAATTGCTGGAACAGATTTTTCTGGTGGAAGGCTTATGGGACGAAGACAGAATATGAACCACTTCCGGCGAAAAATGATGAAGCCTGACTAATGATGGAAGTGGAGGAGCCAGGTTGTCAACCGGAGGGTCTGAAGAGAGGGATGGAGCTGCCCTGACATATGAGTCAGCAAATCTGGTTGAGGGTCCAGAATCCAGGGGGCGTTCACTAGGTAAGGATGGAGGAAGGGGAACCAAATTTTACAAGGCCAGTGTGGAGCAATCAGAATCATTTTGCTTCCCAAAGACTGCGCTTTCTGAATAACCTTTGTCAGCAGAGGGACAGGAGGGAAGGCATACAATAGGCCGGAGGGCCAATCGTGAACTAGAGCGTCCCTGGGTGACTCCCCCTGAGGAGGGATAAGGGCGAAGTAGCTGTTGCATTTGGTATTGACGGGGCTGGCAAATAGGTCGCAGCAAGGCTGACCCCACCTGCGGAAAATCTGCTCTGCAACCTGACTGTTCAGGGACCACTCGTGAGGCATGAGAATCGCTCTGCTCAACCTGTCGGCAATCACATTGGACTTCTCCGGAATGTGCGTTACTACAAAAAAACGTTGGGAAGCCAATGCCCACTGCCACACTCGCATGGCCTCTCTGCAAAGGGGACACGACTTGGTTCCTCCCTGTTTGTTTAGATACCATACCACCGACATATTGTGTGTGTGGATTGCAATTGTCCCGAGAGGAAGAAAGCGCTGAAGTGCTTGCAACACTAGTAGCACTGCTCTCATCTCCAGGACATTGATATGCAGATGCATCTCGTGTTCCTGCCATGTGCCTTCGACTGTCCTGCCTAGATAATGCCCCCCCCACACCTTATCTGGGAGGCGTCCGTGGTCACTGTGGCAAGCGGAGGGGACGAAACGAAGTGTTTTCCCGTGTCGAGGTTGCTGGTGTGAAGCCACCAGTGTAGATCCTGCTTGCACCTGTCTGATTATTAGGAGATGAGAAAGAGGAAGATGTTGCAGAGACCACTGGCCGAAGAGTAGCCATGAAGAAGCCTCATGTGTAGCCTCGCAAAGGAACCAGCATAAATGTAGCAGCCATCATGCCCAACAATTTGAGGATCAATCTTGCCTTCAACTCTTCTCAAAGAGAGTAACGCGTACACCTGCTGTTGTATACTTTTAATCCTTTCTCTTGGTAAGAACGCCCTCATGAGCATGGTGTCCAACTTGGCGCCTATAAAGGTGACACGCTGCGAGGGCAACAAGGCAGACTTTTCCCAATTTAGAGTTATGCCTAATTGTTGACAGTTTGATCGTGGCATCTCTGGTTTGTAGGAGTAGATGCCTGGTGGTGGCAGAAAGGAGCCAGTCGTCCAGGTACGGAAACACTTGGAATCCCTGACATCTCAAGTGAGCCGTTACCTCTGCAATGCATTTGGTGAACACCCTGGGGGCTGTGGTGAGACCAAAGGGCATGGCGCGAAATTGAAAATGACTGGCTCCCAGCCAGAAGCGTAAATGACTTCTGGATGCCCTGTCCATCTTTATATGGTAGTAAGTATCCTTGAGGTCGATGGAGCACATCCACAATTCTTTTCCCAACAATGGGAGAATAGATTACAACGAGACCATTCAGAACTTGGACTTCTTTACATGGGTGTTCAATCGGCTGAGATCCAAAATGGGTCTCAGGTCCCCTGTTCTTTTCGGCACCAAAAAAGAAGCTGGAGTAAGTCCCTAATCCGATCTGGTCTGAGGGGACAGGCTGGATGGTTCCTTTTTCTAGCAACTTTAAAACCTCTGAAGCTGCGGAATCCCTTTGATTGGGTGGAACATCTGGGATTTTTTTGATCGGAGGGGGAGCTGAAGAGAAGGGAATGAGATATCCTCCTGAAATTATTTTTAATACCCATTGGTCCTGAGTTATACTTTGCCAGGCCTCTGGGTATAGTGAAATGCAACCCCCGACTGGCTCCGGAAATGCACAGTCGGGCCTCCCATTAGGATAGCTGGTAGGGAGAACCATGAAAGGAATCGCAGTCTCCCTGGTTACGCGAGCCTCCACTGCCCTAGGGCAGCGTCTACCAGAATTACCACCCCCCTTCCCCTGCCTCTGGAGGGGGACTCACCTTGCGCGTCATGAAAAAATCTCTGCGATTTTTTGAACCACATCTTTGGGTCTTGGGATAAGGCCTAGAGGGTAGGGAAAAACAGACTCCCACAGCAGACAAAGTTTTTCCCTCTTGCTCGCACCTAGTGAGTGTCCTTCACCTTGGTTCCGAATAAGGAGGAACCATCAAACGGGGCGTTGGTGAATGTAGACTTGATGGCCTCCTCGAAATTACAGAGGCGCATCCAGGAGTGTCACCTAAGAGCAACTCCCAAACTCGTTGCCCTACCCTCTCCTTCGGCTGCATAAGAGATCAGCCTCATGGAGGAGTTAGACACCTGAGCGTTGACCTTCTGAGCCACCACATCAGAAACGTTACCCTGTACAGTATCTCCAAGCTCTTTCAGGAGATCTCTTTGGAGCCATGTAAAATGAGATAAGTAATTCAGTGACCACAGTGTAAAGGCTGCTGAAGAAATCATATGCTTCCTGTACCGGTCCATGGTCCTAGACTCCTTGTTAGGAGGATGGATGGTAGACGAAGTCTCAGCCAGTTCCTTCTTGGTGGCTGCTGCCATCACCATGGCATCTACAGGAACTCCCTTGGATAGAAACTCTTTGTCAGAGGGGGCGGACAAGAATTTGTTGGGTCTCCTGGGGACTGGTTCCACAGAGTCAGGGGTTTCCCACACCCTTCGACAAACCAGATCTAAAAGCTTGTCGAAGGGTGGAGATACCTAGGAGGCGGAGGGCTGAGCCCCGAAGGCCTTCAGGAACACAGACTCCTCCTCGGAGGGAGCTTTGGAGGGCTAGTCACCACTCTGCTTCAAAATTTCCAGGATGTCAGAGAAAGAGACATCCTCAGAGGATGACTTGGGGAACCCCTCCGATTCCTCGAGGTCGGTGTCTGACGTGAGGGACTCATCTTGGGAGTCCATGTGCTTCCTCTTGCACGTTCTTTTTCTGGGTGGCTCCTCAGGCAAAAACACTGAGGGGCCCTCAGAAATAAGGGGACCACTCATGGGGGTATCCTGAGGCCTTGGGTCTCCGCTGTCGAAAGATAGAGGGCAATCAGAGACCCCCACCGGAGCTGGAGAGGACAGAGTGTCAGCGCCGAATGATGTCGCTGAGGACCTGGCCAGTGCGCTCCGCATAGCCTCGAAAGCTGGTCCCCCCGGCTCCAAAGATCGACCAGCCATGGAAGACCTTGGAGCAGAAGGGACAAGGTCCGAAGCCAACAGAGGGCTCAGGCTTCCCCATGCTGAAGCACCGAGAGGGAGGCTAGGAGCTGAAAAGCGACCCGAGGAACCACGAGTCCTGGACCCCGTGGACGGAGCAGACGGGGTCGAAGCTCAAGCCGGAGCCGATAAGCCAGGGTGGGCCATTGGAGCTGACCTAGGAACATCTGACTGCGCCGACCACTCTGGCTCCAAAAGCTGACATTCGATCGAAGTATCAACGCTGGTTGGGTGACAGGCTCCGGAGCTGACTGGGCTGGAGCCGAAAACAATTTTGCCAGAACCGGTGACTGGAGAAGTCTCTGCACCACTCTATCTACATCCACATCTGACAGAGTCCTGGAGGACCTAGAAGATAAGGAAGGAGATCTAGACCTCCTCTCCGAAGGAGATCTACGAGGAGGAGAGACCAGCCTAAAATTTGGGGACCGGCTCTGAACTAGCACCTCCGTAATCGGCTCCGAGGGACTTGGAGCCGAAGCAGATTTGGTCAATATGCTAACTTCCTGCGGCTCCGAGGACAGTGGAGCCGAGGATGCCACAGAAGATTTCAGTACTTTCTCCGGAGGCTCCGAGGATACAGATGGAGCCGGAGAATGCTTTTTTGCCTTAGAAGTTTTAGCCTTAGAGGGAGAGGACTTAAAGCTAGAAGCCCTTCCCAAATCCTCCTCGAAGGAGGGTTTCAAAAGTCCTTTCAAAATTAGTTTGTTCTTCCTCTCCTGAAGAACACATGGGCTAAACGCATGGCAAAAAGTACAAGATTCCTGCAGGTGAATAGCCCCCAGACAATAAACACAGAGTGTCTTATCAGTGATAGACATCTTATAACCACATTTAGTACACTTCTTAAAGCCCGAGGGCTTATGCTCTTTCGTATCCTTAAACATGAAAGAAAAACCAACCATTAATATATATAAAGCGCGGGAACTAAGCAAAACCACAACAGCCAAATACACAAGACCTATAACTTAATCAGTCTCAACAAGAACACAAGAAAAGACTAGGTCCTCTAATTTAAATGGTCCTGCCCCAAGGATAGGTACCTAGAAACACTAAGTAACATGAAGAAGGGGTGGACTAGGTCCTCTAACTGAAACGGGCCTAGCCCGTAGGGGAAACAGTTAGTGGGACACCACAAAATTTTTATTTTATTTATTTTACATTTGTTAACCGGGGGTGTCTGAGTGGGCCGAAAAGGCCCTTTTTCAGCAGAGGCCCAGGGAGAAAAGCTCCACAAAGAAAAATTACAGACACATTTAGTTATTTAGACATGATTAGAATACACGCAAATTACAAGAGACATGTTTTTACAGTGGTATACGGCACATAAACAGTTACAGTGGAGAGAACAAACAAAAAAATATTAATTTTAAAAATAAAGGTAATTAATAGATTTGTGGTGTACAGCTGAAATTTGGAACATAGGTAGAATATATACATAGTACACAGGTACAGTACATATATTGTAGATTAGTCAGTGTTTGTAAGATTGAAAACTATTATCAAGTGCTCTAGATTTAGTATGTATATGTTATCCGCTTTCACTAGCCTGGGGAGCAATCATGGCACTGCCAACTTTGCTTGAGATGCTGCCTGATGAGGCCTTTAAAGGAGGCTTTGGATGATGTGTTTTAAATGCTAGTAGAGACAGAGTTCCATTTTTTAGCAACTGAACTACTACATAGTGCATCTCCAAAGCTATTGTAGCTGTTGGTGACTTCTACTAGTAGTTTGCTTGATGATCTAAGAGGCCTTTTGGCTGAGTGATGTACTAGGTTTTTGAGGGCAGGACACTTATTGGGGAAGTAATAGAAGGACAGAGGCAGAGCTGATTGTAGGTTAGGCAGTTCAAGCCAGTGGAGCTGTCTCAAAGTAGTACAGTGATGAGTTCTATATGAGCAATTTGCAGCAAAGCGGGCAATTCTGTTATAGCAGGCTTCCACTTTGCTTAGTTCAGTTTTGTTGAGATTAGTTAGAATGGGAGATGCATAGAGTAGGGTGGATAGAAGTTGGGAGCGAGAAATGGCTGATCTTGTGATGTTGGTAAGAAATGGTTTGATACGGTAGAGTGACCCCAGTTTGGCATGTACTTTTAATAGTTAAGTTGAGATGACTATCAAATTTTAGGTGGGAGTCTATGGCTATCCCTAATAGCTTAGCCTGTGCAACTGGAGCAATTGGAGTAGCATTTGTGGAGTAGATAGTGAATTGACTGTTAGTGTTTTTGTTAGAACTTGTTATAATCACAAGATGAGTTTTCTTTGGATTGAGGATAAGTTGGGCTTTGGCAAGGTAGTTTTCAACGTCGGAGAATGCTAGTTGAGTTGTTTGCAGGAGGGTGGGAATGTTTTGTGCAGCACAGATTAAGGTAGTGTCATCTGCATACTGAATTATAGATGCATGCTGTGTGGAGGTATGGAGGTAATTTGTGAAGACTGTGAATAGTAGTGGTCATAAGATAGAACTCTGTGGGACTCCTATAGTTATGGGCAGCTGAGGAGAGAGAGAATTTTCCCATTTCACAGCTTGGTACCTGTCAGTTAAGTAGCTTTGGAGCAAGGTAAGAGGGGAATTTGATAGATGATATTGGTTTAGTTTGTTTAGCAGGATTTGGTGCGAAACTGTGTCAAATGCTTTGGACATATCCAAAAAGAGTTGACACTTGTAGGCCTTCATTTTTGAGATGGTTTACTGTGTCTGTGAAGCAGAGGGCGGCTGTAGTGGTACTATGGGCAGGTCTGAAACCATGCTGAGTAGGTGACAGGATGTTGCTGTCTAGGAGACAGTTTAGCATCTGGGTATGGATGCATTTTTCTAGGATTTTGGCCAGAGGGGAGAGTAAAGCAATGGGTCTGTAGTTATTAAGTTCAGTGGAGGTCCCGCCTTTATGTATGGGGGTAACATAGGATATTTCCCAGAGTTTGGGCACACAGTTTTCAACAATTGATCTGTTTATGACAGTGGAGACTGGGATAGCAATAGCATCTGCTGTGAGATTCAAGAAATAGCTGGGGAGTAGGTCAGCTGCTGTTGATTAGGTTTTTAGTTTGGAGAGCATGCTTTTGATTGAAGTGGTGGAAACTGTTTTGAGGGTAATGCTTGTATTAGTGTCATTTGTGTTGGGGGGGGGGGGGGATAGTGAGGAAGGAACTGTCCTGTGATACTAAGGATAGAATTGAGTTCACAAAGTGGGAGTTTAATTGCGTTTCAATGGGACCTTTAGTGTCAGGGGTGGTTGGTTTGGGGGTAGCCTTTTGGGTGGATTTTAGTAGCTGGTTTACATTTTTCCAAACTTTTTGTGGGTTGTGTTGGTATTTAGTTTGTAATGTTGTTTAGTAGGATCTTTTGTCCAGCCTAATGCATTTTTTTGCACTGTTGCGCAGTTCTTGGTACTTAGTTAGGCTTTGTGTTTTTTTTATAGTAAAGCCAGGCAATGTCTCTGGACTTGAGGATTTGTTTGGTTTCTTTACTGAGCCAGGGGTTTATAGAGGTTCTAACCTTGATTTTGCGCAATGGAGCAACAGTGTCTATGTGTTGTAGAAATGTTTTGTTGAAATATGCTACAGCCTGGTCAAGTGGGAGGGTTTTTAGGGGGGGTCCAGTCACAGTTACAGAGTAAAGTGTTGAGGACCTCAGGAGAGAATTGTTTTGTGTTTCTAGTGGATATATAGTTAGTGGTTTTGCATATGCTTGTTCTACTACGTATAAAGTATATTCTGTTGTGGTCTGGGAGACCGTCTGTGTGAGGGTACAATGTGGGGTTGTTCGTTAGGACCCAGTCAAGGATGGATTCCCTTTTAGACTTTTTATCACATATAGTTGGAATTTGGACTAGCTGCTTGTAGCCATGGAGATTTATTAGATTACTTGGTGGTTCTGATATACAAGTGAACCAATCTAGGTTGAAGTCCCCCAGAATAAGGGTTTCTTGAGAGTATGTGGAAGAACACCAGGATAAGAAGTCTTCAGGGCTAGCAGGTGTATTACCAGGTGGAATATAGATCACAATTGTGGTGATGACCTTTTTAGGGTGAAGTTGAAGTTGTGAGATAAGTATGGCCCAATTATTGGGGGAGGGGTAGGAGTTTGGTAATTGACGGACAGTTAAGCTGGACTTGTACAGTAAGGCAGTTCCACCCCCTTTACGAAGTGGTATGTCTTTGTCTAATGATATTGTAGCCAGTAGGGAGAACTTTTCTGAGTTAGCCATGTTTTTATTTAGCCAGGTTTCTGTTAAAGCAACTATGTCTGGGGAGTAGTGTGCTATTGTGGCCTGGAGTTCAGGTATTTTATTTTTGATACTTCTAATATTAATATTTAGCATTAAAAGATGGTTGGTTTTGTTGCTGTTGTTGATTTGCTCATGGATGAAGAAAGTGGGGGTGTTATGTTTTGACATTTGTGTTGGAGCAGTTTGTGTTGGACAGGATGGATTTGGGCCTGGGTTGGAGGGTGGATATCCCCACTTATGGTGAGCCTGGAGTTAAAATGGGTATACAGATGTTGGAGTTTGGTGAGGAGTGTGAGAAAGTATTGTGTTTTTTTGGAGTAGGAATGAGAGCATATGTGTTTAGTTCTGAATTGGTCCGTTATGTAGTTCTTGAATAACTGTGGGCAGATATTATTATAAAGTGTGGTGTCTGTACACGAGAGTGCATAATGTAATGTGCTAAAAAGTTTAGGGATGTTGCTAGAGTGATAACTTGTGGTGCTGTAAAGAATTATGAGAAGACAGACTAGACTTAGCTGTGTGATAGTCATGGTTATAAAGTTTAAGTTGTTTCTAGGTGGGGGGTCTGAATTGGAATTATAGGGTTGCACTATATGTGGAAGGGGAAGTAGTGTGGGTGATGTAAAAAATGCCTAGTGGGAATGAGAGTGATTGGGAGCATTTTGTGTGGAGCAAGTTGGTGTGGTATAATGTGATATGACTTGAGGAGCTGGGATTGGTGGTGGTGATGTGAGGGTGAGCTGTGGGTGTGGCTGTGATTACTATAAATGTAGAGGTAGTGGGGGTGGGAGGGAATAGGGGGCAGGGCAGGGGAGCAAGAGAGCCCGAGCATTAGCGAGGGTGAACGGAGCGGGGCAGAGCCAACCAAGACGAGAGAAAAAAGTAAGTATTACTTTACAAATCTGAACACTTTAAATAAATTACTGAGGTCTAATGGCTTACCAGCAAGCAGAATGTAATTGCTGAAGAGCACTTGTGTCCTGGTGGGAGACCAGACATTTAAAGATGGCTCCATGCTCAGCAGGATTCTAATATAGACTTTGTATTGGGGGAGGGAGATCGCACAAGGGGTGTAAACCAGGTGGAATGCAAAGAAACCAGAGAGGCAATCAGTGGACATCAGTGAAGGCCTCAGAGGGGGTAAGTAATAATTCAAACTACCTGTAAAGTGAAGGAGAGAAGAGACAGCAAAGTTTATTAAGGTTGGGAGTGTGTCTTCACACTGACTTAATGATTAGTAACCAGTTTGTGCACAGATTAGAGTAGGGAGATACATTAGCAATGAAGGGGAATGTATAGAGATGCAAATAAACAGGTGGGCCTCCAAGTGATACAAACTAAGTCAGAAAGCACTGAGAGGGCTGCTTGATGGTTAATTTAGTCACAGGGATGTGAATGAAATGTATACCGTCTATTGGACAGTTAGGATTACTGTACTAGCGGGGGGGAGGTGGGGAGGACACAAGGCTACAACAGTCAGTTTTATTAGCAAGCTGAGAACTACTAAGAAATACTGCTAATGTAATAGCTTCACTCTCATAAAACATACAAGTAGAATGCCTGGGTGGACTGACCCTGCTCTTGAGACAATAATACCAGAAATTTTTTTTTTACCAAGGGTTAGATCAGTGCACACACACAACACACAGCTATGAAAATAGCTTTTTTGAAGCAAAAACCTGTCAATAAAGACAAAAGTGATACTTAGCCACAGCCAAGAGCGAGACCACGTCCGAGTTATACGAGCGGCAAACGAGATCTGTAGAAAGGGAGCAGTGCAGCATGGGATACCTTCTTAGTCCAGCCAATTGAAAGACTTCGAGCTAGAGTATGGCAGAGTCGAGCCGAGGTTCGGCTCCGAACCCACGGGTAAGAATGTAGGCGAGATTGGACTACATAACATCATTGGTTTTACTTCAGTAACAAAAACAGAGAAAAATACAATCTCAGTGTTCTCCTCCAAAGACAGCAAAGTATCTATGATTCTTTCAATAACAGAGATGGAGTCCACCCCAACAGCTCTACTGAAACAGACTAATTCACAAGCACAAGTATAATCAATATGCTCCACATTTGTTGCCAAAGATGAACATGTCATTAATTTGCCAGTCATTTCTGATGGATCTCCAAGCAGTGGAAATCTCATAGCACTGTCCTCCAACTCCACGTAAAGTCCCATACAGGTGTCAGAACAGGGACAGGGACAGGTCTGCCAGAGATGTTTGTCAACCTGGCCAGAGGAGGTTTAACAGTACGATACTTAATGCCTTTCCTTAGATACTGAAAATGTCTCCTACTCTTGTGGGGTTACCAGATCTACTAGAACAAGAAGAGAAAAAGACAGCAGTGGGTCAGCAGAAAATCTACAGAGCTGATGGTCTGCTTCTTACTGAAAGACAAAAACAATGGAGAGGTCATCAGGATGACAACAAAAAGGGTCTGCCTCCAGCACAAGAATCCTTAGACATGGCAGCAACAGAGGACTTAGAAGGCAGCCTTCTATATTTTGGTGTTAGCTCTTGTAGACACTAGTGCAGTGAATGGGGGACACCACAGACATCACTTCCAAATGACACTGACTACAAAATTTTTTTCCCCTTTCCACCATCTTAGAATATTGCTTTTCATACTGTCAACACCCAAAAGCCCCATTTACTCCAGGGACATGGGAGCTTCTGGGCTTGGCAGGGCACTAAAGCACATTCATTCTCTAACCAGCAATCCTAATCAGCCATTCTATCACTCACAGAAGGTCAGGTGGTGGGAAGTGGGACAGCTTCCTGGTCCTAGGAGATGGCTTACCCTCTCTACAATGCGAGCACCCTCATCCTCCTCAGTGGCTTCTCACAGTGTGCGGCTGCTGGCCCCTTTAGGGAAACGTATCTTTGCATGCCAGATTCCTTTTGGATGTAGTGGTGCTAAAGCACCAGGACAGCGTGGGCTCATGCAGCCATTAACTTCACTAGGTAACACCTACTGCTCTCACTAGGTATTATTCCTGTAGTAAGCGAGAGATGATGCTCCCCCATGGGATGGGTGAGTCGACAATGGCCACTCAAATCCCATTCTCCTCGACAAAGCTCCTACAGGCACCCAAGCAGTGCAGTACACCTGTGGCATAGTAAGGGCTTGAATTTTCCACACCACAGAGCTGCCCAACACTAACAGCAATGTAGGCAAAATGTAAAAAAAGAGCAGCACATTAGGGTACCACAGTCCTGAGATGGAGTTCAGTTTAAGGTCCAGTACAGCATCAAAACTAAATGCTGCATCATGCTTTGACATCTGATCAATCATCCTTTTAATGTATAATGAAAGGTATTAAAGATTACCACAAAAAAAGCTCAGGATGTAACAATGGGCACAGGTATAACATGTGAGGATAGTACGAATCCTCACTGATGAATAGATAACCACTTTAAGGACAGTAAAGGCAACTAATCAACACAAGTCAGCATACAGATCCAGAAATTAGTACTAGGAACTCAAAATCACTCACTTCTATCTCACCTGTGCAGTGTCAGCTTTCCAAAGAAAATAAGGTGAAACAGCAGACATATCTTATGTCTTGCTACTAAGGACAAGAGGAGGGTAGCACCATTCATCAAACCTGCACCTGTCCAAAGAAAAGGAACAGCAATGACCTCTCACTGGATGACTCCCACATTGAGGATTAAGAGCCAAAGGCTACCAAACATGCAGTAGACGTTATTCCTAGACTATACATGGTCTCTGACTCCTGTACTTTCAACATGAGCCCTCGAGCCAGTCACTTTACTGGGACCCACTGCTGTTAAATGCTGCTGAAAGCCACAGACTTTTCTCCAGGACAATGTAAAGCCTCAAAGCTCAGGGTAAAAGCACTGGCATACAAAAAGTACAGTTGTGTACACTTACCATAAATGTAGATGTTCGAGTGTATTCACTGTTGCAGTCATTACACTTGGGTAATCCTGCTGGCAGGTTGCCCTCAGCAGGCCGGAATTCCAAAGTCTTGGGTTCTCCGTCGGCTGCTGTCACCCCTTCCCTGACGTCAGGTAGTCAGGGGTATAAAAGAAGCAGCCAATGCCATTTTCTTCAGTTTTTCTTGCCCCAGATGTCAGGTGCCCCCAAAAAAAGGGTAGCCAAAGTTTATATATATATATATATATATATATATATATATATATATATATATATATATATATATTCAGAAATACACCAATATAAATTTTACCTTCATCTAAAAGCAAATACACCACATAGATAGTATAAATCAGAAAAGGAAAGATAAGATCCAAAAGAAAAAGGGGGAAGGCGGGTGGGTAATGTGGACTGCAACAGTGAATATACTCGAACAACTACATTTATGGTAAGTGTACACAACTGTACTATGTTCTTCATGTTTCACTGTTGCAGTCATTACATTTGGGTAGAGTCCTAAAGCTATGGTTGGGAGGCTGGAACTAAACAGCAGTAGGAGCGGCTATGAGGCCCTGCAGAACTGCAGTGGCAAAGCCTGCCCTGGATTTAGAGTAGAGTGCCAGATGATAATGCTTTGTAAAGTTGTGCAATGAACTCCAAGTAGCCGCCTCTAAAATGTCTCTGGTTGGTACTCCCCTGAGAAAGGCTGCTGAGGTGGCTGCAGCTCTGGTGGAATGAGGCCTAATGCCCTTAGGCACTGGCTTGCCATGGTGCAAGTAGCAGAAAAGCTTTGACCATATGTGTACCTACCATAAATGTAGATGTTCGAGTGTATTCACTGTTGCAGTCATTACACTTGCGTTATCCTGCTGGAAGGATACCCGCAGTCGGCCTGAATTCCAAAGTCCTGGTCCGGCGTAGGTTGCTGTCGCCTCTTCCCTGACGTCAGTGCGCCAGGGGTAAAAAAGATGCAGCCGACGCCATTTTCTTCAGTTTTTCTTACCCCAGATGTCAGGTGCCCCCAAAAGGGTAGGCTAAAAATTCTGCTTATAAAAAAGCATGCACTAACAAACATTACCTTCATCTACAAGCAAATACACCACATAGGTTGTATAGAATAGAGAAGTACAGATAAGTCCCAGCAATGAAAGGGGGATGGTGGGAGGGTAACCTGGACTGCAACAGTGAATACACCAACATCTACATTTATGGTAGGTACACAACTGTACTATGTTCATCGTGTTTCACTGTTGCAGTCATTACACTTAGGCTGAATCCCAAAGCTGAGGTTGGGCGGCTGGGATTAAATAGAATTAGGAGTGGCTATGAGGCCCTGCAGAACTGCAGTGGCAAAGCCTGCTCTGGATTTAGAGTAAAGAGGTAAGTGGCAGTGCTTTGTAAAAGTGTGTACTGAAGTCCAAGTTGCAGCCTCCAAAATATCCTTGGTTGGTACTCCTCTGAAGAAGGCTGCTGAGGTGGCTGCTGCCCTGGTCGAATGTGGCCTAATGCCATTAGGCACTAATTTGCCATGTTGTGAATAGCAGAAACGAATGCAGTGTCCTATCCATTTTGAAATAGTCTGCTTTGAGATAGCCTTTCCTTGTGATCCTGCAGCATATGCCACTAAAAGTTGCTCAGTCTTTCTGAAAGCTTTAGTTTTGTCCAAGTAGAAGCATAGTTGTCTGTGTATGTACAAAGAATGCAGAAGTCTCTCCCCTTTATTCTGTGGATTTTGATAAAAAGTAGGCAAATGAATGGTCTGATTAAGAGCCACACTGCATACTACCTTAGGCATAAATGTTGGGTTCGTCCTTAGAGAAACCCTGTCCGGATGGAAAATGATAAAAGGTCCCACAGCCATTAATGCCTGTAACTCTGAGACTCTTCTTGCTGAAGTTATTGTTAGGAGCATAGCTGTTTTCCATAAGAATTTTATCTCGGCTGTATTGGCTGGCTCAAAAGGAGGCAGTGTGAGCTTTTCCAAGACAAAATCGAGGTCCCATGTAGGTATCGGTGCTCTCCTTGGGGGTCTTATGTTTTTGGCCCCTCTGAGGTACTGCCTCAGCAGTGGATGTGAAAAAATAGGTGGTTCCGTATTGTAATGAGCTGAAATGGCAGAGGCATGGATCTTAACTGATGAGAAGGATAGGACTTTGTCCAGCATCTCAGTTAGGTATTGTAAAATCTGAGGAATATTTGGAACAAGCGTGTCAATTCCTTGTACCTGGTTCCAAGCACAGAATCTCTTTCATTTTTCTGCATAAGATTTTTCTGGTACTGGGCCTTCTGGCCCCCAAAATAACATCCATAACTGCTTTAGAGAGAGGTGTGTTCTGAGTGTTTATATTATTCGCCATGCAGCCAGATTTAAGGTTCTGAGTTGACTGTGCAGGATCAGATTGTTTTGTTGGGTCAGTAGATGAGGAATTTGAGGTGAAGTCCAGGCTGGTCATTGAGCCAAGCTCTTTAGGATTGGGTACCAGTGCTGGCGTGGCCAGTCTGGGTTAATCAGTATCATTTTTGGCTTCTCTTGTCTGACCTTTAGGAGTACCTTGGGGAGGAGAGGCAGTGGAGGAAAGGCATATACTGTAAGGTTTTTCCAGCTGAATGATAAAGCATCCACCTTCCATGCTTGTTTGTGTTAAGTCCTTGTGCAGAATCTCTGTAGTTGGCAGTTGTGAGGGGAGGCAAATAGATCTATGTCTGGGCATCCCCATTTCCTTGTTATCATGGTGAAGACTTGTGGATCTAGTTTCCATTCGTGAGGGACCATGAGGTTTCTGCTTAGTTCGTCTGCCAGAGTATTTGTCTTTCCTGGCAGGAATTGTGCTTGCAGATGCACTTGATAAGTCAATGCTGTGTTCCACAAAGTCATGGCTTGCCTGCAGAGAGGGTAGGAGTGTGTGCCCCATTGCTTGTTTATGTACCACATGACTGTAGTATTGTCCGTCTTTATCAACAGGTGTCCTGGATGGAGTAGATCCTTGAAGGCTGTCAGGGCATTCTGTACAGCTAGCATCTCTTTTTGGTTGATATGAAGATGCATTTGGCTTGCGGGCCATGTGCCCTGAATACATTTTCCTGCCATGTGGGCCCCCCAGGCATAATCTGATGCATGTTGCTAGTGTCTGCCTAGCTGTGGGTAAAGTGAATGGCTGTCCCTTGTTGTGGTGACAGGCCAGTGCCCACCACCAAAACTCCTGTTGCAGGCAGGAAATGAGGGTAATTTATGTTTCCAGGCTGTGGCAATGTTGAGTCCAAACACTTTTTAGATACCATTGTAGCTTCCTCATATGCAGTCTTGCACATGGAATTAGCAGAATGCAGGATGCCATGAATCCCAAAGACTGCAGAATTTTTCTTGCAGGTAACTGGGTTTTTGTTGCCATCTTTTCGAAGTAAGAAGTCAGTTGCCTTTGTTTTGTCTGGCATGAGATAACGCATCTGGGCAGCTGTATTTAAGCTTGCACACAGGAATATTATCTCTTGAGAGGGTACTAGTTTTGATTTCTTTTCGTTTACTGTGTACCGTAGGTAAATTAGTAATCTTTTTACAAACACCAGATGCTTTAGTAGAATGTCCTTGCTCTCTGCTTGAATAAGGCAGTCGTTCAAGTAGGGATATATTTGGATTCCTCTTTGTCTGCAAAATGCAATTACTGGTGCCAGGCATTTTGTGAAGACCCTGGGCGCAGCAGATAAGCCAAAGGGCAGTGCAGAGAATTGGTAGTGTATTGAGCCAGCTATGAATCTGAGGTATCTTCTGCAAGATTGTCTGATTGGGACATGCAGGTATGCCTCTTTGAGGTCCAAAGTTACTAGCCAAGCCTTCTTGCCCAGCATGGGCAGAAGTTGCTGCAGTGTCAACATTTTGAATTTTGGAACGTCAGAAAAGTGTTTAGAATAGACAGGTCCAGTATTGGTCTCCAGGCTTTGTCCTTTCTGGGTACCAAGAAAAGTCTTGAGTAAAATCCTTGTCCCTGCTCTTGCTGTGGTACTAGCTGAATAGCCCTCATGTCCATGAGAGATGAAATTTGCTTTTGTGCCTCTGCCCATTGATTGTATGGCAGGTCTGGCATACCTTTTGTCTTTGGAAAGGTGTGAAAGTGGAACCTGTAGCCTGAGAAACAATATTCAAGACCCATTTGTCCTGGGTGATCATGTGCCAATTTTGTGAAAAAAGTGCTAGCTTTCCCCCTAAGGGTGCTGCCAAAAGATAAGTGCTTGGCATTGGCAGTGGAAAGTCATTGGGACTATTTTCTATATGGCTGTGATTTTTCTTCTCCGCTTTTGGAAGTAGAAGCACCCCACTGTTTAGGCCTGTATGAGCCTTTGGGCTGAGATCTGCCTCTAGGGCGTCTGCATCTGCCTCTTTGTGGCCTGACACTGGAAAGTACCAATTCTTAGAAGGCCAGCTTCTGCTAAATCTGGGTGGCTGAACCTGTAAAAAATCCTTTACTGTCTGCATAGATTTCGCTTTATCCTCCATTTTCTTTAACACCTCTTCTGCCTTAACACCAAGCGTGCAATAAATCCTGCATTTCCTTGTTTTCAGAACATTCAGAATTTGTCAGTATTTTCTGTTTTAGAAGTGACATTAAGTGTTGCTGATATTTAAGCATATGAAACTGACAATTTAAAACCCTTACAGCCAAGGTAGCAGAGGTGTAAACTTTTTCCTCCCATCTGTCCAGTGCTCTAGAATCCCTATCAGAGGGGACAGGGTTTTTTTTGCAGTGGAAGCCTTTGCCCCTTTGGGACCCTGAGATATAGTTTCTGGGTCAGCAGCAGGGTTTTTATATAGAAATTTATGTGAATCTGGACCCCTGTAGTACCGGTCTGGCTTAACGGGTGCAGGGGGTAGAGAGTCTGGAGACAGACCTGACTCTGAAAATACATCATCTACAATCTCTATTACAGGTGGAATAGCAAGAGATCTGTGCTGAGGCAGTAAAAGAAAATCTCCGAGCCTTTTCTTAGATTCTGAATAATCTTGGCTCTCCCAGTGGAAATGCTCCCTCATGGTGTGCAGGGTTTCCCCAAAAGAATAGTCCTCAGAAGGAGAGGCTGAAGGGATAGATTCTTCAGCATCAGAGTCCTCATAGGGAGGAAGGGAGTATCCCTGTTCTGAAGAGGAGTCAGATGAAATGGAAACCTGGTCAGAAGAATCATATTCAGTGTCTTGCCTAGGCCTCTTATCAGGAGGAGGATGGGAACCCCTGATCAAAGTAATTAGGTCTTCGGCCATTTTGAGCATCTGTTTCTTAGGCATGGACGTCTGTCCAGGATAATGCTGTACTTGTTTCTTTGTCTTTAAGGCTGTTTTAGTCTTTGCCTTGGAAGCTGAGGTTGGCATGATATATAACTGTGTAGGTCTGAAAACACCCTCAGAAGCAGATGCCTGCTCAGCGGCTCCGGACCCATCTGAGGGAATAGTTTCGGAAGGTCCAATACCTTGAGTATCCAGAGGCTTAGTAATCTCCACGTGGGAGTCGGAGGCGGCCTGAGGCTCTGAGGTAGCGGGTGTCAGGGGCTGCGAAAGCGCCTCACTGAGAACCGGCAACTGGCCTAGAGAAGGCTTCGTCATCGGTTTTGGACCTCGAATGCCTGTCCTTTTCCTTGCGCTTTTTATGAACTCTGGTCGTCGGCTGTTCCAACGGCATTATATAGTTAAACCTTCGGCCAAAGTAATGAAAGGCAAAATCGTACCGACACTTAATAGTGCGTTGGTTAAATCTAGCACAAAACCGACAACTAGCAACGTCGTGGTCAGAGCCTAGGCAAGGAATACAGTAAGAATGAAAATCCTTATGAGGTATTTGCTTCCCACAAGAAATACAACTGTTAACTTTTTCTGACATCGGTCTGGAGCAAGAAAAAAAGTTTCCCCAACGGGGTACTTAGCTTTATTGAAGACTTCGGATCTGAAATTCAATTTCGAAAATCAAGAGTCGGCCGACCGGCACTTGTGAACTGCTTTTGCTTCGGGCACTGCGCGGCAAGAAAGACTGAAGAAAATGGCATCGGCTGCATCTTTTATACCCCTGGCGCACTGACATCAGGGAGGAGGTGACAGCAACCGATGCCGGACCAGGATTTTGGAATTCAGGCCAACTGCGGATAGCCTGCCAGTAGGATAACCCAAGTGTAATGACTGCAACAGTGAAACACGATGAACATTGAATTCAGTGGCTTAACCACTTCGAAACAGTCTGCTTTGAGATGGGCTTTCCTTGTGATCCTGCAGCATATGCCACTAGTAATTGCTCTGTCTTCCTGTAAGCTTTTGGTTCTGTCCAAGTAGAATCCAAGTGGTCTGTGTACGTCCAAAGAATGCAGAATTCTCTCCCCCTTGTTCTGTGGATTTGGGTAAAAGGTTGGCAGATGGATGGCTTGGTTAAGAGCCACACTGGACAATACTTTAGGCATAAATGTTGGGTCTGTCCTCAGGGAGACCCTGTCTGGATGAAAAATGATGAACGGTTCCACAGCCATGAGCGCATGTAGCTCTGAAACTCGTCTTGTAGAAGTAATTGCTAAGAGCAGAGCTGTTTTCCAAGATATAAACTTCATATCAGCAGTAGCAGTTGGCTCAAAAGGAGGCAGGGTGAGCTTTCCCAAGACATAGTTGAGGCCCCAATGCAGGTATTGGTAGTCTCCTTGGGGGGCCTTAAATTGTTGGCTCCTCTGAGGTACTGCCTTAATAAAGGGTGAGAAAAAAGTGGTGGCTCTGTATTGTAATGAGCCGAAATGGCAGAGGCATGAATTTTAATTGATAGGCCTTTGTCCAGCATCTCAGTTAAGTATTGCAAAATCTGAGGAATATTTGGTACCGCTGTATCAAGTTCCTTGTGCCTGGTTCCAGGCACAGAATCTCTTCCATTTTCCAGCATAAGACTTCTAGTACTAGGCCTTCTGGCTTCCAGAATGACATCCATCCCAGCTTTACTGAGAAATGTTTTTAGTATGACTACATTATCCGCCATGCTGTCAAGTTTAATGTCCTGAGTTGGCTGTGCATGATCTGATCGTTTTGCTGGGACAGTAGTCAAGGTATTTGAGGTAAGGTCCAAGCTGGGTATAGAGATAAGTTTCTTAGTATTGGATACCACTACTGGCGTGGCCAGTCTGGGGCAATCAGTATCATCTTTGGCTTCTCCTGTCTGACCTTTAGGAGCACCTTGGGGAGGAGAGGCAGTGGAGGAAAGGCATACAATGATAGGTTTGCCCAGTTGAAAGATAAGGCGTCCACTTTCCAAGCTTGTCTGTGATAAGTCCTTGTTCAGAATCTTTTTAGTTGGTAATTGAGAGGGGAGGCAAATAGATCTATGTCTGGGTATCCCCATTTTCTTATCATGCTGAAGACTTGTGGATCCAGCTTCCACTCGTGCGGATCCATGAGGTTTCTACTTAGTTCGTCTGCCAGAGCATTTTCCTTTCCTGGCAGGAATTGTGCCTGCAGATGTACTTGGTAAGTCAAAGCTGTGTCCCACAAAGTCATGGCTAGTCTGCAAAGGGGGTAAGAATGTGTGCCCCCCTGCTTGTTTATATACCACATGACCGCGGTGTTGTCTGTCTTTATCAGTAGTTGTCCCGGATGAAGTAGGTCCTTGAAGGCTGTCAGGGCATTTTGAACAGCTAACATCTCTTTTTGATTGATATGTAGATGCATTTGGTTTGAGGACCATATGCCCTGAATACATCTTCCTGCCATGTGGGCTCCCCCCCAGGCATAGACTGATGCATCCGTTGTTAGTGTCTGCCTTGCTGGAGGTAATGTGAATGGCTGTCCCTTGTTCTGGTGACAAACCTTTGCCCACCATCGAAACTCCTGTTGCAGGCAGGGAATGAGAGTAATGACTGTTTCCAGGCTGTGGCAATGTTGAGTCCAAACACTTTTTAGGTACCACTGAAGTTTCCTCATATGCAGTCTTGCATATGGAATTAGTAGGATGCAGGATGCCATGAAGCCCAAAGCCTGCAGAATTTTTCTTGCAGATAACTGGGCCTTTGTTGCCAACATTTTGAAATAGGTAGTCAGTTGCCTTTGTTTGTCTGGCCATAAGCCATCTGGGCAGTTGTATTCAAGCTTGCACCCAGGAATGTTATCTCTTGTGAGGGTACTAGTTTTGATTTCTTTTTGTTGACTGTGTACCCTAGGCATGTTAGAAGTCTTTTCACAAACGCCAGATGTTGAAGAAGAATGTCCATGTTCTCTGCTTGAATGAGACAGTCGTCCAAGTAAGGATATATTTGTATTCCTCTGTCTGCAGAATGCAATTACTGGTGCCAGGCACTTTGTAAAGACCCTAGGCGCAGTAGATAAGCCAAAGGGCAGTGCAGATAATTGGTAATGCATTGAACCAGCCTTGAATCTTGGGTATCTTCTGCATGATTGTCTGATTGGAATATGCAGGTATGCCTCTTTTAGGTCTAAAGTCACAAGCCAAGCATTCTTGCCCAGCATGGACAGAAGCTGCTGCAAAGTCAACATTTTGAATTTTGGAATATCCAGGAAAGTTTTCAGAATAGATAGGTCCAGTATCTGCCTCCAGGCCTTGTCCTTCCTGGGTACCAAGAACAGTCGAGTAAAATCCTCGTCTCTGCTCTTGCTCTGGTACTTGTTGAATGGCCCCCATGTCCATGAGGGGATGAGACTTGTTTTGTGCCTCTGCCCACTGATTTTTTTGGCAGATCTGGCCAGCCGTTTGCCTTTGGCAGAGAATGGAAATGGAACTTGTAGCCTTGTGACACTATGTTTAGAACCCACTTGTCCTGGGTTATGATGTGCCAATTTTGAACAAAAAGTGCTAATTTCCCCCTAAGGGTGCTGCCAGAAGATAAGTGCTTGGTGCAGGCAGGGGGAAGTCACTGGGACTGTTTTCTGTATGTTTGTGATCTATCTTCTCCAGCTTTGGAGGTAGAAGCACCCCATTGCTTGGGCCTATAAGAACCTTGCACCTGGGATCTGCCCCTAAGGCGTCTGGATCTGCCCCTTTGAGGTCTGACACAGGAAAGGACCAATTTTCTGTAGGCCAGTGTCTACTAAGCCTAGGTGGCTGCACTTGAAAAAAATCTTTTACAGTTTACATAGATTTAGCTTTGTCCTCCATTTTCTTTAACACCTCTTCTGCCTTAAGACCAAACAAAATATCATGCTGTAAAGGTGCATCTAGTAATTTATCTTTAACATGATCAGGCAGATTTTGTTCCTTTAACCAAGCCTGCCTCCTAATTACAGAACCCGTAACTGCGGCCCTGCAGGAAGCCTCTAAAGAATCAAAACCACATTGCTAATTATGTTTTCCAACTTGTTCTGCTGCATACAATAAATCCTGCATTTCCTTGTTTTCTGCACATTCAGAATTTAACATTTTCTGTTTAAGCAATCCCATGACGTGTTGCTGATACTTAAGCATATGAAATGGACAGTTTAATGCCCTTATAGCCAAAGTTGCAGATGTGTAAACCTTTTTTCCCCATCTATCCAGTGCCCTTGAATCTCTGTCAAGAGGGGGTTGGGTTTTTTGCAGTGGAAGCCTCAACTCCCTTTGGACCCTGTGAAATAGTTTTTGGGTCAGCAGCAGGGTTTTTAAAAAGAAATTTGTGCAAGTCAGGAACCCTGTAATATCTGTCAGGCTTAACAGGAGCTGGGGGTAAGGAGTCAGGGGTCAGACTAGACTGCGAAAACACATCTACAATGTCTAACACAGGTGGAATGGCTAGAGGCCTGTGCTGAGGTAGTAAGAAAAAAATCCGAGCCTCTTTTTAGATTCTGAAAAATCTTGGCTCTCCCAGTGGAAATGCTCCCTCATGGTATGCAAGCTCCTAATGGTATGCAAGTTTTTCCCAAAGGAATAGTCCTCAGGAGGAGATGCTGAAGGTATAGATTCTTCAGCATCAGAATCCTCATGGGGGGAAGAGAATATTCCTCATCAGAAGAAATGGAAACCTGATATGAAGATTCATAGTCAGTGACTTGCCTAGACCTCTTATCAGGAGGGGGATGGGAACCCCTGATCAAGGTAATCAAGTCTTCGGCCATTTTGAGCATCTGTTTTTTTGGGCATAGAGGCCTGTCCACGTGTCTCTTGAGTTTGTTTCCTTGCTTTAGAAGGTGCTTTAGTCTTTGCCTTTGAAGCTGAAGTCATTTTAATGTAAAGATGTTTAGGTCTGAATACACCCTCAGAAGCCGGTACCTGCTCAGCGGCTCTGGACCCATCTGAGGGATTAGCGTTCGAGGCTCCAATACCTTGAGTATCCAGTGGCATAACCGACTCCACGTGGGAGTCGGTAGCGGCCTGCGACTCTAAAGTAGCGGGCGTCAGGGGCTGCGAAAGCGCCTCACTGAGAACCGGCGACTGGCTTAGGAGAAGCTTCGTTGTCGGTTTTGGGCCTGGTTGTTTTTCTCTATCCTTTTCGTTTTTTGTAAACTCCGGTAGTCGAATGGCTATCCGATGACATTTCAGGGCAATTAAACCGGTGTCCAAAAAAGTTTAAAGCAAAATCATACTGATGTTTAATAGTGCATTGGTTAAATCTAGCACAAAACAGACAACCAGTAACGTTGTGAACAGGGCCTAGGCAAGGAATACAGTAAGAATGAAAATCCTTATGAGGTATTTGCTTTCCACAAGAAATACAACTATTAGCTTTTTCTGACATCGGTATGGAGCAAGAAAAAAGTTTCCCCAATGGGGTACTTAGCTTTATTGAAGACTTCGGATCTGAAACTCAAACACGAAAATCTCAGGAGTCGGCCGACCGGCACTTGCGAACTGCTTCTGCTACCGCGCGGCAAGAAAGACTGAAGAAAATGGCGTCAGCTGCTTCTTTTATACCCCTGATGACCTGACGTCAGGGAAGGGGTGACAGCAGCCGACGCAGGACCCAAGACTTTGGAATTCAGGCCGGCTGAGGGCAACCTGCCAGCAGGATTACCCAAATGTAATGACTGCAACATCAGTGCATTTTTGCTTGGAAATGTAGGACACGGTTTACCCCTACAGGTGCTCCTGATTACAATCAAAATATCAGCTGAACAAATGAAAAGTCTGTTCTTCTTAAGCACTGAACAAGGGAACGTTCCATATATGTACATTAGGAGAAGAAAGTACAGTTGTGCAAAATCTTACCAAAATAGTATATGTTCTTCGCTTCACTGTTGCAGTATTCTTTACAATAGGGATCCCCTGCCTAGGGCAGCCCAACGTCCAGCCAGTATACAAAATCCTTTAGGTTGTAATGGGTACGACGGTCATCACACTTTATGCTCCCTGCGCATGGCACAGGGCAGAAAGGTGACGTGTGGAAATTCCATCCTCAAAACAGAAAAGTCCCAATAGGAATGACAGCCTAAGGATATCATCAGGTAACGGGCACATCCAGAAGGAAAATGACCAGGGGAGGAGGGAGGGAGCAAATACTGCAACAGTGAAGAGAAGGATATACAAGATTTCACACAACTGTACTATGTCCTTCCATATCACTGTTGCAGTACTCTTTACAATAGGGAGAGTACAATAGCTCAAGAAGACAACTGGGAGGAGGAAGGGCCAGCAGAGCCCTCTAGGAAGTCCTGGAGAATGGCTCTGGCAAAACCAGCTCTGACCCGTGAAATCACATCCAACTTATAGTGCTCGATAAAGGTAAGCACAGAAGTCTAAGTAGCTGCCTCAAGAATAGACTTAGTATCCAAAGCCCTGAAAAAAAAGCACCAGCCTTAATAGAATGAGCCTTAAAAGAAGACAGAAGGCTCTTCTCATGGAAAGAATAGCAAAATAGAAATGGCTTTAGATATCCAAGAAGAAATTGTTTGGAAACAGCCACACCTAAAGACCTAGGATGAAAGGAAACAACAAAAGTGTTCAGATTTATGAAAAGCTTTAGTCTTATCCGAATAATGTGAGTTGTCTTTGCAAATCCAACATGTGCGAAATCTTCGCACTAGCAGATTGTGGAGAAGGGAAAAAAGTGGGCAAATGAATAGACTGATTAAGAGACAACTCATTAACAACTGGGTACAAAAGAAGGATTAGTATTAAAGCACACCCTGTCCCTGTGAAAAACTAAAAAAAGAGGAACAGACCATGAGGACTTGCAACTCAGATTCCCTCTGGCAGAAGTAAGGGCCAAAAGAATGGTTTTCCAAGAACAATGCTGTAAGGAAGCTGAAGCAGCAGGTTCAAAAGGAGCCAGAGTCAATTAAAACAAAATTAAAGTCAAAGGAAGAATGGACAGGTTTCCTGGGAGGCCTAATGTGAAGGAAGCCTAAAACTGTTTGGTTTCAAATCTAGAGGCCAAAGGGGGAGTCAAAGGCAGACAAGCAGAGATAGCTGATAGGTGGGCCTGAACAGAAGAATACGCCAACCCAGCATTTAGCAATTCACACAGAGAATGAAAGGAACATCCAGAGTAAGTGGATCCAGGTTACGAAAAAGACACCAAACAGAAAATCTCTTCCATCTGGACAAATAAGGTTTTCTAGTGGTAGGTTTCCTAGCCTCCTGCAGGACCCGAAGCACATCCTCGGGAAAAAGGTGTCTGAAGGGGATCAAAAGCCTATCACCCACAATGTCAGTTGACGAGTGGACAGGTGGAGATGGACGATAGACCCCTTGTCTTCTGTGAGTAGGTCCACCCTGTGAGGTAACTTGTGATGATTGCTCTTGGCTAAATGCAGAAGGGGAAACCAATGCTGTCTGGGCCAAAAGTGAGTTACCAGCAAGATTTTGGGAACATCCTGTTTTATCTTGAACAGGACCTTCGGAGTGAGAGGAAGGGGAGAAAAGACAAATAAACATTCCCTTCCAAGAAAAAGTGTGGGCCATCCACTTTCCAGGCTAGAGGGCATGGGACTCTGGCACAAACAGAAGAAACTGTTTGTTCAGATGAGAGGGCAAACAGAATCTACTTCAGGAGTACCCCAATGGTGGACAATGTCCAGAAACATGTCCCTGTGAAGCATCCACTTGTGGGACTGTGATATGGACCTGCTCTGAAAACCTGCCACTATGTTGTGATCTGAGGGAATGTAAACTACCTGTAGGGTCCCCTGATAATAGACAGCTAAATCCCAAATCTGAAGGGCTAATCTGCACAGGAAATAAGAACCTTGCTCCTCCATGTTTGTTGATAAACCACATCACTGTGGTATTGTCTGTGAGAACCTTGATGGGCCCTAGAAGGAAGAGAATGAAAAGTCTGAAGAGCCAAAAGAAGAGCTCTCTTCTCCCTGACACTGACGTGGTCTTTTTTTGTCAGAGACCAAAAGCCATGTACTTTCAGAGGACCAGAGGAGGCCCCCATCCCACATCCAAGGCATCTGTGAAGAGTTTCTGGGAGGGGATAGGAGGTTGAAAAGGAAGACCTGGATTGCGGGACAACTGAGAAGAGGGACTAGAAAATCTAAAGGATGGGAATGTTGAAGCCAAACTAAACTTAGAAACCACGGGAAATTTCTCATGTGGAGCTTGGCCAGAGGAAGCAGAGGAATGGTGGAAGTCATGTAACCCAGAGCTCTCCAAAACTTACTGGCTGTAATGGAAGCCAGATGGAGAAGGGATTGAAAAAAAGCAAATAAGAGTTAAAGCCTTGGGAGGAGGCAGGGATGCCAGTACTGCACCCCAGAAAACATAGTCCTGAGAAATTTACAGTAAACCCTAGACTTTTCAGAAGAGAAATAGCAAAGTGTAGATGCTGAAATAAAATCTCTGGTGAGGAGGCCTGAATGAGCAGGTTGTCCAGGTAAGGAAAGACCTGTATCCCTCTCAACCTGCAGAAAGCAATCACAGCAGCAAAGCATTTGAAGACCCTTGGGGTAGTACAGAGGTCAAAGGGCAAAGTAGAGAACTGAAAATGCCAGGTAGCTAAAGAGAAACATAAAAAACTTCCTGAAAAGGGGATGAACAGTAATGTGTAGATAAGCATCCTTGAGATCCAGGGAAACTAGATAATCCTGAGAAAGTAGCAGAGGAAACAAGGTTTGAAAGCGTACAATCTGAAAGGAAGGAACTTTCAAAAAGGTGTTTAGCTGGGAAAGATCCAGATCGAGTCTCCAGGTTCCTTCTTTCTTGGGGCCCAAGAACATTTTGGAGTAAGGACCCTTCCATCTCTGAGGAGTTACAACTTCTTGAATTGTTTCTTGAGCCAACAGGCCCCGAAGCACCTCTGGAAAAAAGGGCAGTTGTTCCCAAAGCAGCTGAGAAATGCCCAAAGCGGGGGGGGGGGGGTCCTTTCTAAACCATGTAATAACCCTGGCAAATGATGGAAAGAACCCAGGAGTCTTGGGTGACCTTAAACCAAATAATGATCAGGGAAAGCTGGAGAGAAAGAGGAATGTGACTGAGAAGAACAGGATACGCAGACAGCACCTGGTTTGTTAGGAAAAGGAGGCTTCTGATTAGGAAGAGTTTGGGAAACCTTAGCAGGGGGTGGCCCTCCTACTACCCTTTTTTACCTTTGAAGGGAGAGCAAGACTGTCTATGAATAAAGGCAGGCTTGTTAGGGTAATTCCTTTGAAATACGGGAAGAGGTGAAACAAAAATATGCTTCAAATCCAGTAAGGCCTCACCCTTTTCATGCAGGGAATTAAACAACTCTGCAGCAGCACCAAACAAATGCTTATTATCCAGAAGAGCATCCATTAGCTTAGCCTGGATATCATCAGGCAAAGTCTGATCCAGGAATATTCTCCTCAAAAAAGAACCAAAAGGAAAGTACAGTTTTGTACCTACCATAAATGTAGATGTTCGAAGATCCACATTGCTGCAGTCCTAACACTTGGGTAGTCCGCTGTCCCTCGGTCGGCCCGAATATCAGAGTATAAGGCTGACGTCGGTCAGGGCGCATTTGACTGACATCAGAACGTCAGGGTACAAATGCGCATGACCGACGTCATATCCTCAGTCTTTTCTTGCCCCAGATGTCAGAAGACCCTAAAGAAAAAGGTCAAAACCCATAGGCAACAGCTAAACAACCAACCAGCCTAACACCAAGAATAAGTACAATATATACAATATACACAAAATACCTCAGATGGATAACCCAACCCACACAACCACCTCAAACTACAGAGGGAAAGGAGGGAGGGTAAATTGGACTGCAGCAATGTGGATCTTCGAACATCTACATTTATGGTAGGTACAAAACTGTACTATGTTCTTCATCTCACATTGCTGCAGTCCTAACACTTGGGTAGAATCCCAAAGCAGAGGTAAGGGAGGATGGCTAAACTATAATGAAGCAGGAGCTGCCAGAATGCCCTGCAACACAGCAGTGGCAAACCCAGCCCTGGATTTAGAGTACAATGGAAGGTGGTAATGCCTAGAGAAGGTATGCACTGAACTCCAAGTGGCTGCCTCCAAAATATCCTTAGTTGCCACCCCCCTCAAAAAAGCTGTTGAAGTGGCAGTAGCCCTAGTGGAATGAGGCCTAATCCCAGCTGGAATCCCTTTGCCATGATGGGAATAACAGAAAGCAATGCAAAATCCAATCCGCTTAGAAATAGTTTGTTTTGACACGGGCTTGCCCTGAGAGCACAAAGCAAAAGAAACTAATAACTGCTGAGATTGCCTGAACCCTTTAGTTCTGTCCAAATAATATCGCAACTGCCTGTGTACATCTAAAGTGTGCAAAATCTTTTCCCCTTTATTTTGGGGATTTGCATAAAAAGTAGGCAAATGAATAGTTTGGTTTAAAGCCACACTAGAAACCACTTTAGGCATAAAGGAAGGATTAGTGCGTAAAGATACCCTATCCTTATGGAAAATTAAGAAAGGCTCAACTGCCATAAGGGCCTGCAATTCAGAAACCCTTCTTGCAGAGGTAATGGCCAACAAAAAGCAGTCTTCCATGACAAATATTTCAACTCAGCAGTAGCTGCAGGCTCAAAAGGTTGTAGAGTGAGTTTCTCCAACACAAAATTGAGATCCCAAGCAGGAGTAGGAGCCCTTCGTGGGGGTCTTATATTCTTTGCCCCTCTAAGAAATTGCTTGAACAAAGGATGAGAAAACAATGGTGGGTCACAGTCGTAGTGAGATGAAATTGCTGCAGCATGAATCTTAATAGAAGAGAAGGACAAACCTTTGTCTAATAACTCAGTAAGATATTGAAGAGCCACACTTAAATCAGGCTCAGAAACATCCAAATCCTTAGCTGCACTCCAAAACAAAAATCTCTTCCATTTATCTGCATACACTTTCCTTGTACTAGGCCTTCTAGCTTCCAAAATCACATTCAAAACTTGTTGTGGAAGTTGAGACCCTCTATGGTTTAAAACAGAATATGCCAGGCTGTTAGATGGAGAGTGAAGTTTGACATTGAGCAAATGACTGTCCTCCTGGGACAACAGATGTGGAATCAAAGGCAAAGGCCATGGAGGCTTCTGCACTAGACTTCTCAGTAATGGGTACCAGTGCTGCCGAGGCCAATCTGGAGCTATCAAAATCATCCTTGGCTTGTCCTGTCTGACCTTCAGAAGTACCTTTGGGAGGAGAGGCAGAGGTGGAAAGGCATACACATGAAGATTTTCCCAACTGAAAGAAAGAGCATCCACTTTCCAGGCTGTGGGATGAAACCTCTTTGTGCAAAACTTTGGCAGCTGATGGTTTAGTGGAGAAGCGAACAGATCTATGTCTGGAGTTCCCCAGGACACTGTCAATTTCTGAAATACATGAAGATCCAGTTTCCACTCGTGGGGATCCATGATTTGTCTGCTTAACACATCTGCTAAGGAGTTCTGTGCTCCTGGCAGAAACCTTGCCTGAAGACTTAGTTGTAACCTGAGAGCAGTCTCCCACAAAATCATTGCTTGCCTGCATAGAGGATAAGAATGTGTTCCCCCTTGCTTGTTGATGTACCACATGACAGTTGTGTTGTCTGGTAGAATCAACACCTGCCCTGGAAGAAGTAAATCCTTGAAAGCTATTAATGCAAACTGGACTGCTAACATCTCCTTCAAGTTGATATGTAGATGCTGTAGTCTGACAGGCCACTTGTCTTGTATCCACTTTCCATTTAGATGAGCTCCCCAAGCTTTGTCCGAGGCATCTGTCGTTAAAATTTGACTCGCCTCTGGCCGGGTCACAGAGAGTCCCTTGTTTAGGTGACATTCCTGAGCCCACCACAAAAATTCCTTTTGAATGCAAGGTATTATTGGAATGACAGTGTCCAGATCCTGGCAGTGCTGTGTCCATACATTCTTGAGATACCATTGCAACTTCCTCATATGCAGTTTGGCATTGGGAAGCACCAGAATACAAGATGCCATGAACCCTAAGGCTTGAAGGACTGTCCTTGCAGTCAGCCCGGACTGAATAGATAGATGATGGAAGTAAAGGGAAAGATTCTTTTGTTTGTCCGGGGTTAGAAAGGCCATCTGGGATGCTGTATTCAGTCTTACACCCAGAAAGCACATGTCTTGAGAGGGTACTAGACTGGACTTTATTTCGTTCACAGAATACCCCAGGCATCTTAGCACTGCTATCACATATTCCTAATGACGAAGAAGCTCTTCCCTTCCTTGAGCCAGAATCAGGCAATCGTCCAAATAAGGATAGATTTGTATTCCTTTCAGCCTGAAGAAAGCTATCACTGGAGCCAGAACTTTGTAAATACTCTGGGCAGTAGATAAGCCAAAGGGCAATGCAGAGAACTGATAGTGAGAAGTCCCAGTCCGAAAACGCAGATACTTCCTGCAACTTAGTCTGATAGGAACATGAAGATATGCCTCTGAGATCCAAAGTTACCATCCAGTGATCCTTGCCCAGCAGAGGTAAAAGTTGTTGTAACGTCAACATCTTGAACTTGGGAATGTCCAGATAAGTGTTGAGGATAGATAAATCCAAAATTGGTCTCCACGTGTTCCCCTTTTTTGGTACAAGGAACAGGCAAGAATAAAATCCTAGGCCTCTTTCTGGCATAGGAACCGGCTGTATGGCCCCTATTTGAAGTAACAGAGAAATTTGCTTGTGAGCCTCTATTCTTTGTTGAGGAGGAATGTCTGGCATGCCCTTGAAAGGAGGCAAGGTATGGAAATAAAACCTGTAACCGTGATGTATGATGTCCAATACCCATCTGTCTTGGGTAATCAACCTTCAATTTTCTTTGAAAAGTGCCAACCTTCCTCCCAAAGGTGCTGCCAGGCGAGAAGGTTCTGGCAGCTGAAAAGGTAGGTCATTGGGTTTGTTTACGAAAGGACTGACCCCTGCCCTCACCTGAAGACTGTGCAGGAGAACTCCCTGTCCTAGGCCTGAAAGAGCCCTGACCTCTGCCCCTGCCACGTCTAGATCTACCCCTAGACTGGGAGTCATAAGAAGGATACGTCCACCCCTTAGTAGGCCAATTTCTACTAAACTTCGGAGGCTGAACCTGTAAAAATTCTTTAACAGTCTGCATAGACTTAGCCTTGTCTTCCATTTTCTTTAAAACTGCCTCAACAGGAGAACCAAACAAGACATCAGATTGCAAAGGGCATCCAAAATCCTAGTTTTAACATGGTCAGATAAATTTTGATCCCGCAGCCAGGCATGCCTGCGAAGAACTGACCCAGTGGCAGCCACCCTGACGAGGCCTGTACAGCATCAAAACCACATTGCAAAGAGTGCTTACCCACCTGTTCAGAAACATGCACTAAATCTTGTAACTCTTTACAATCAATACCTTCCGCCAGAGCATCAACCTTAGATTTCAACTGTGAAAGGAGATAATTTTGATATTTCAACATGTGAAACTGGCAATTCAAAGCTCTCATGGCTAGAGTGGAAGAAGTATAAACTTTCTTTCCCCATCTATCCAAGGCCCTAGCCTCTTTATCTGCAGGAACCGGATTCTTGACAACAGAAGCCTTAACACCCTTAGGCCCCTGGCTAACAGTTTCAGGGTCTGCCCTAGGACTTTTAAAAAGATACTTATGAGCTTCAGGTACCCTGTAATACCTATCAGGTTTAACAGGAGCAGGAGGCAAAGAATCAGGATTAAGAGAAGCCTCTGCAAATACATCTTCCACCACATTAAGAACAGGAGGTATAGCCAAAGGCCTATGCTGGGGTAAAAACAAAATTCCCTAAGCCTTTTCCTGGAATCAGAGAAGTCCTGACCTTCCCATTTAAAATGCTCTCTCATGGAGTGAAGGGTCTCTGAAAAAGAAAAATCCTCAGGAGGAGAAGCTGAAGGAGTAGAATCATCCACATCAGAATCAGAATAATGAGCATACTCCTGTAAGTCTTCAGCCGAAGACTCAGACACATCCGAAGCCTGCTCCCAATCCCCCAACACTGGTTCCATCCTAGGCCTTTTATCAGGAGGGGGCATAGAGCCTCTAATTAAAGTAATTAAATCTTCTGCCATTTTAAGCATGTGCTTCTTGGGCACAGAACCTGAAGAACTAGGAGTGACACCCACAGAAGCTAAACTAGACCTGCCTCTAGGAGAAGCCTTGGAAGCAGAAAGAGAGGGCCTAGACCCCTTAGGAAGGGAGTACAGTAATCTGAGAAGCCCCTACAGCCTGACCTGCCTCCTGGGAGGCCACATCCTGTAAAATCAAAGTTTCCCCCTGAGACTCCAGAGAGGCCTCCGTCGGAACCACCGGTTCCACTGACGCCTCTAAAGAACCGGCGTCCGGTTCGGACGACTCCTCTAACCTAGGTTTAACTGCCTTGTCCTTGCGCTTCTTTGAGGAAGCGGCCGGAGCATCCGACGGCATTTTGTAATTGCACTGCTTCCCAAAGACCAACCTGGCACAATCCAACCTCCGCTTTATAGTGCGTTTATTGAACCTAGCACAAGCGGCACCCAACAACGCCGTGCTCAGGTCCCAAACAAGGTATACACAAATTATGGTAATCCCTATGCGGTATCTGTTTCCCACAAGAAATACAGTTATTCACTTTTTCTGACATCCAGTAAACCACTGAGGCAAGAAAAAACCAAAATATTCCCCAACGGGGTACTTAACCAACTCTGACTTCGGTCTGAAACTCCGAATTCGAAAAATTTCAGAACGCCGAACGGCACTTGCAACACTGCTTCTGCATCGGACCATGCAGCAAAAAAGACTGAGGATATGACGTTGGTCATGCGCATTTGTACCCTGACGTTCTGATGTCAGTCAAATGCGCCCTGACCGACGTCAGCCTTATACTCTGATATTCAGGCCGACCGAGGGACAGCGGACTACCCAAGTGTTAGGACTGCAGCAATGTGAGATGAAGAACATCAGACCTAGATTGAAGCATCAGCTGCATCATAGCTGCATTTAACTGAATGGACAGCAACTTGGGAAGACACCCCTAGCAAAGAAAGAGCAGAGGCCTTCTCCTCAGATTCAGGAAGATATTTAATAGCCTGACAGGCCTGAAACAGAACAGCCAAAACATATATGGTTGTATGTCTGACAGTTTACAGCTCTAAAGGCCAGGGTAGCAGAAGTATACACCTTCTTACCTAGCTTCTCCATGATTCTGCAGTCCTTATCAGAGTGAAGCAACTTCTCAGAAGGCAACAGTTTGGAAGGCTTATCAAAGGTAACTGAAACTACAGAAGGGTCAGCTGAAGGGCACTTGTAAAGAAGCTTGCAGTCAGCAGGCACTTTATAAAACCTGCCAGTTTTTTGGAAGTAGGAGGCTGGGACTTAGGAGCCTGAGACTCAGGAGCCTGAGAAGCAGTGGAAAATGCATCCAGCAAGGCAGCAAGAACAGGAGGAACAGCAAAGGACCTAGGATACTCCATTTGCAGAAGCTCATAGTACCTCTCCTGAACATCAGACACCTAAGCACAGACCCATTTGAAAAACTCCACCACTCTAGAAACAGTGTCATCAAAAGGAATCTCCTCAAAGGGAGAGTCAGGACTGAAACTCTTCTTCCTCAGAACCATAATCTAGGGGAGAAATAATCTGAGAAGAAAAATGCAGGGACTCCCATCAGAATCTGCATCATCATCATCATCATCAGAGGAATCCTGCTCCCTGGGTCTGTTAAGAGGGGTAGAAGATCAAGGAGGAGCAGGAAAAGAAACCCCCTTTGGAAGCTTTAGAACCATAAAGGCATCAAAAATGCCTTGAGTGAAGTTTTACCATTCAATCTGAGGATCTTTAGGAGCAAGAGAAATGTGCTTAGTATTCTGCTTCTTTTTGAGGGACAACAGCCTTAAACAACTTAGGAGGCTCTGACCCCTGATGACACTATTACTATAGTCGGTACCTCTTCCCTCATTAATACCCAAGGAACACTCCTAGGCCCTTCGGTAATGATCAGCCGTGGTTCCACCTATACATCTGAGGTGGACGTCTGCAAGGTCTCCATGGACATACATGAAGTCAGACCCATGTCTGCTTCCGAAGTGGTCACGGCAAAGGAATCTCACAAGAAAACTGGACAATCCTCCAGGCTTTCACTAGTCTCAAGATAGGATGTTCAGTGGAGGTATTACAGCCAAAGAATCCGACTGCCTTTTTTGGTCTTTTTCTTCGCAGAAGGAGGACCCTTGGGCCTGGAAGATCCTTCCATAGTGTCTCTAGCCAACAGTTTAAACTGTTGGCTTTCTAAGTAAATAGCTAGGAAAGAAAGGCAACTATGCAACATCTTAGGGATGAAAGCTTGGCAAATCTCACAAGACGTATGGTCATAGGAAGTAGCTAAACAGAAAAGACACTGCTTGTAATGATCTTTATGGGGAATATTTCTCCCCCACTGGCATTTGCCCTTTCTGGATGACATGAAACCAACAAACAGAACAAGGTAAAACAAGAGTAAGAAAAATCAAAACATTCCAATTCGGCACTTATCTAAAAGCAATTTGGTAACCAGCAGATGAATGAGCATGCAGACGATGACTGACGATGACTGAAGATGGAATTCAGACTGGCAGCAAAGTTCTGAGGATGGTATGTCCAGACGTCACCTTTATGCCCCAAGCCGTGTGCAGGGAGCATGTGTGTGACCTACAGCACAGCCATTACAACCTAAAGGCTTTGGTATACTGGCCGGATGTTGGGCTGCACTAGGCAGGGGATTCCTATTGTAAAAGAATACTGCAATAGTGGTATGGAAGGACATCTTAATGTATATCTAGAAAGAAGTGGATCTCCTGCAGAATGTACATGTAAGGATAAAAAGAAGGTATATAAAGCCAGACCACACAGAGCTTGAGATTTTAGGAATAACTAAGACATCAAAGGGATTAAATTTAATTTTATTTTCAAAATTTCTTTATGGAGAAGACAACTCCACTATTTTGTCAGCTACCTAATCACAAGTGCAGGTCAGAGAGAACATTATGTAGACCGGCTCTTAATACACTTTTCTATGACATGAATTACAACATTTTGTAATAAAAGGTTACAGAACAACCCACCCTTAAAAATACTTCAATTATATATATATATTCCAAAATATGTTATACAAAAAAAGTGGTAAGTTATTAAGAACAAGACAAAGAATATCTTCTTTGTATAACCCTATTATGTTACGGCAGCATCAGAAAGGGAAATGGTTATTAAAAGTGTAGACATGTGGCTCTTGGAGAAAGACGACTCATATAACACATTAAAATGCAAACAAGAAAACACTTGTAAACAGATTATTACTCAGTGTTACAAGCTATCACAGGCAAAATTGCAGGGCCTCCCCAATGTTTGTTTTTTTTCCATGGTAAAGTACAGTTGTTTAAGAACTTACCATAATAGTAGATGTCCTACTGATCACTCTTGCAGTATGCATAACAGACAGTTCTTTTATCACGGACATCTGGCCAGGATAGCAATGCTTTACCTTCCTGATGGCATACATCTGACGTGCAACCTCAGCTGGTGTGCGCTGGGGTATAAGGACAGATGTATACACAAGATCCTCAGACTATCTCCAAGCCAGAAGCCTGATGACAACTGACACAGGAAACTGGTCCGCTAAGAGGGGTGTAGTTCGAATAAGTAGGAAACTCCACCAGGAAAGGGTGTGTGTGGGTGTGTGTGTGGGTGTGTGTGTGTGTGTGTGTGTGTGTGTGTGTGTGTGTGTGTGTGTGTGTGTGTGAGATTTCCAAGCGAGAGAGTAGAGGGGAAGGAGGGAGAGAAGGAATACTTGGACAGTGATCAGTAGGTCATCTACTGTTACTGTAAGTTCTTACACAGCTGTTATGTCCTAAATAAAACCACTGTTGCAGTATTCTAAACAGACTTGTGATTCCCAGAGCTCAAGTGAGAAAAGAAAAGTGGGGTGGATGGCTAGAGTGAATAACTGTCTAGGAGAACAGAGAGGACTGATCTGGTAAAGGCAGCCCTAGAAATGGAGAAGGCATCAATTATGTAGAGCTTGGTGAAGGTGTGCACAGGAGACCAAGTGGCTGCTTCCAACCAAAACAGACCTGGCATCAACATCCCTGTGGAAAACACAAGAAGAGGCAACCGCCCGAGTGGAATGTGCTTTAGGGCAGGAAGGCAAAACTTACTATGTTGTAAGTAGCAGAATGAGATAGCCTTCATATCCAGGATGCAATAGTTTGCTCTGACACTGGTTGACCCAGCTTGGCATCCATGAAGGAAACAATTGGTCAATTTTTAGGATAGTCTTTTTGTCCAAATAGAACCTCAGCTGCCTGTGAATATTTAGGGAGTATGATTCTTTCCCCCCTATATTGAGGGGTTGGAAAGAAGGTAGGTAGTTGAATGGCTTGACGGAGGTATAGTTCATCCACTACCTTAGGCATGAAAGAAGGACTGGTCCCAAGCATTAGCCTGTCTCTGTGGAAAATAACAGGAGGAGGAGTGGACATGAATGCCAGGAAGTCAGACACCTTGCATGCTGACGTTTAGAAACAGTAGGACAGTTTTCTTTGTGCAGAACTTTAAGATGGCAAATGCCGCTGCACAAAAGGAGGTAGCACAAGTTTTTCCAGAACAAAATTCAGATCCCATGTTACAGCAACTGGTTTCCTTTGAGGCTTAGGGTGCAGGACTCCCTTCAGGAAGGGCTTGATCTCTGTCTGTCCTGGGCATAAGAAGAGGATCCAGAGGCAAAAAGGTACTGATGACTAACAAATGTGCTTTAACGGATGAGTAAGCCAACCTAGAATGCAGAAGTTCACAGAGATATTGAAGTACAGTGGGGGCGTCAGATAAGAGTGGTTCCACTCTATGCTTGTGACACCAAATGGAAAATCTTTTCCACTTGGCTGTGTATGACTTTGATTTTCTGATATTAGAATTCATGGCCTCCTGTAAAACCTTTACCACATCCTCTGAAAATAAGTGTCTTTTAGGGATCAGAATCCAAGCATTCACAGAGAGAGACAGAGAGAGTGAGAGAGTGAGAGAGTGAGAGAGTGAGAGAGTGAGAGAGTGAGAGAGTGAGAGAGTGAGAGAGTGAGAGAGTGAGAGAGTGAGAGAGTGAGAGAGTGAGAGAGTGAGAGAGTGAGAGAGTGAGAGAGTGAGAGAGAAGAGTCTGGGTTGGGATGCAGAAGCAGACCTTTCTGCTGGGTGACTAGGTCTAATTATATCAGAATTTTTCAGTGGTTTCCCTTTGATAAGTGGAACAGGATGGGAACCCAATGCTATGTTGGGCAGAAAGAGACCAGGAGCAACAGATTTGAATGTCCTTTTGGACATTTGGGCTGGGGTGAAGGGAAGGTCTGGGTTGAGAGAAATCTATTTCTCCCACCAGAGAAACTCTTTTCTGATGCACGGCAGCAGAGGGATAAAGGTTGTCCAAGGGATGAGTGTGTTGGGACCACACAGATTTCAGGTAACACTGAATCTTCCTCATACGCAGTCTGGCCAGTGGCATCACTGGGATGGACACAGCCATGAACTCCAAAGCCCTGAGGATCTCTCTTGCAGTACAATGAGTCACTGAGTTTTGAAAAAAGGTTACCAAGTTTCCTGTGGAAGAGAGGTCTGCATTATGCTTGTGTTTAGTCTGCAACTCATAAGACTAGGTCCTAAGTGGGAGTGAGATGAGATTTTTCGAAACTGGTGCTGAATCACAGTTTGGTTAAAAGCTGTACCATGAAATGCAGATGCTCAAGGAGAGCATCTGTGGACAGAGCCTGAATCAAAAGGTCATCCAAATAAAGGGAAAATTTGAATTACCTGAGTGAGGCAGAAAGCAACCACATGTGCTAAGGCACTTTGCAAAAACTCTTGTGGCAGTGGAAAGACTAAAGGGTAAAACAGCAAACTGAAAATGTGATGAGCCAGAGAAGAACCTGAGGAACTATCTGTAAGAAGGACGGATGGGAATGTGGAGACAGGCATCACTGAGATCTAGGGATACCAGAAAGGCCTAAGGAAGAATGAAGGGCAAGACGGCATAGAGAGAGCATTTTGAGGTAGGCACTTTCAGGAAAGTACAGTTGTGTACACTTACCATAAATGCAGATGTTCAAGTGTATTCACTGTTGCAGTCATCACCTGTGGGTTATCCCTGCTGTGGTAGCCCTCGGCCGGCCCAAATACCAGAGTCAATGTTTTTCTGCGTCGGCTGCTATCGCTTGCTGTCTGACGTCAGGTCGTCAGTGCTATAAAGGAAGGCAGCCGACGGTATTACATCAGTTTTTCTTGCCCTAACCAGTCAGAGGCCCACGTAAATAAGGTAAAGTGGTCCTGGTGGCTAAAACCCATTAGAAACTTATGTCTCCCTGAAGAAAGAAGATGTAAGGGGGAAGGAGGGTGGGAAACCAGGACTGCAACAGTGAATACACTATAAAATCTACATTTATGGTAAGTGGACACAACTGTACTATGTTCTTCTTGTTTCACTGTTGCAGTCATCACCTGTGGGAGGATTCCCAAAACTGAGGAGAGGGGTGGTAGGATTGCTAAAAGACCTAGGAATGGGTCAGCATGCCCTGCAGGAATTACAGTTGTATACACTTACCACAAATGTAGATGTTCGAGTGTATTCATTGTTGCAGTCATCACCTGTGTGTTATCCCCTGCTGTGGTAGCCCTCAGCCAGCCCGAATACCAGAGTCAATGTTTTTTCTGCATCATGCTATAAAGCAAGGCAGCCAACACCATTACATCAGTTTTTCTTGCCCTAACCCATCAGAAGCACAATGAAATATGGCCAAGTGGTCCTAGTGGCTAAAAGCCAACATGGGAAGCTTATGTCTCCCTAAGGAAAGAGGATAAAAGGGGGAAGGAGGGAGGGAAACTAGGAATGCAACAGTGAATACACTCAAACATCTATATTTATGGTAAGTGTACACAACTCTACTATGTTCTTCGTGTTTCACTGTTGCAGTCATCACCTGTGGGAGGATTCCCAAAGCTGAGGAGAGGGGTGGAAGGATAGGTTAGAGCCCTAGGCATGGGTCAGCAAGCCCTGCAGAACTGCAGAGGCAAACCCTGCCCTAAACTTAGAAAAAAAGAGGTAGGTGGTAATGCTTTGTAAAGGTATGGACAGAGGTCCAGGTGGCAGCTTCCAAGATGTCCCTGGTGGGGATGATGCTGTGGAGGTGTTGGCTGCCCTAGTGGAATGGGTAAGAATAGACTTAGCGGGTAATTTCCCATGTAGTCTGCAGCAGAAATGGATACAGTGTGATATTCATTTGGAAATGGTTTGCTTGGAAATGGGCTTCACCTCTGCCCCTGGGGCAAAGCTGACAAGAAGCTGGTCTGTTTTTCTGAAGGGTTTAGTACAGTCCAGGTAGTATCCGAGTTGTCTGTGCACGTCTAGTGAGTGCAGAATTCTTTCCCCCTTGTTTTGAGGGTTGGGAAAGAAGGTGGGTAGATGTATGGTCAGGTTGAGGGTCACATCAGACACCACCTTGGGCATAAAGGCGGGGTTAGTCCTCAGGGAGACCCTGTCTGCATGGAAAATGATGAAGGGCACAACGGCCATGAGTGCCTGAAGTTTTGAAACCCTTCTGGCTGAGGTGATAGCAGGAAAGCAGTCTTCCAGGAGAGGTATTTCAATTCTGCTGAAGCAGCAGGTTCAAATGGAGGTAAGGTTAGTTTTTCTAAAACATAATTCGTGTCTCAGGCTGGCGTGGGTGGCTTTCTGGGAGGTCTGATATTAGAAGCCCCTCTGAGGGATTGTTTAATCAAAGGATGTGAGAAGAGGGGGTGGTCTGAATTGAAATAAGCTGAAATGGCTGAGGCATGGATTTTAACGAAAGAGAAGGAGAGGCCACTATTGAGTAACTCGGCTAGGTAGTCCAAGATACGAGGGATGGAAGGTTGTGAGGTACTGGCCCCTATGGACTGGCTCCAGGAGCAGAATTATTTCCACTTCCCCGCGTAAGATTTTCTGGTGCTGGGCCTTCTGGCCTCTGTGATAATGTCTAGGACCTATTTGTTTAATAGGGACCCCTTGTTTGCTTTTAAAGTATTAGCCATGCTGATAGTTTGACAGTCTGCAAGTCTGGGTGCAGCACCCCCCCCCCCGAGTTAAGAGGTCTAAGATCAGGGGAAGCAGCCTGGGAGGCTGTAAGGTCAGGCTGTACATTAAGGAGTAGCGATGTTGTCTGGGCCAATCTGGAGCGATGAGGATGGCCTTTGGTCTCTCCCCCCTTATTTGGTCAGTACACCTTGGGAATACGAGGCAGAGGAGGGAAAGCGTACACAAAGAGGGTGTTCCAGGGGAAGGTAAAGGCATCCACCTTCCACACTAGGAGGCAATACTCCCTGGTACAGAAATTTTTCCAGCTGATGGTGGAGATGCAAAGCAAAGAGATCCACCTCCGGAGTCCCCCATGCCTCAGTGATTTGTAAACAGATTTTTATGTGAAGCCTCCATTCGCAGGGGTCCAGTAAGTTTCTGCTTAAGTGGTCTGCCATGGTGTTGTTGATCCCTGGTAGGTGCTGGGCTATCAAGTGTAGTCCCATGGAAAAGGCGGTCATCCAGAGGTTCATGGCTAGCCTGCAAAGAGGATACGATTGGGTCCCTCATCTGCTGAAGTACCACATTACTGTGATGTTGTCTGTTTTGAGAAGGAGAACCCCTGGCTTAAGATGGGGTTTGAAGGATGTCAGAGCCTTTTGTACTGCCATCATTTCCTTCTGGTTGATGTGTAAGGGGAAGGTGTGGGGCATCCCAAAGACCTTGGATGCACCTGCCTTCTAGGTGAGCGCTCCAAGCTATGTCTGAGGCGTCGGTGGTAATGGTCTACCCAGTTGGGGGGAGGTTGAAGGAAAGACCCTTGTTCTGGGTACGGGCCCCTGCCCAACAGAGAAACTCGGCCCTTGTACAGGGAATCAGAGGTAGAGAGGTCTCTAGAGGATGAGAGTGCTGACACCAAAGGTTCTTTAGGTACCACTGAAGTTTTCTCATGTGAAGCCTAGCTAGAGGAATTAGAAGGATGCAAGATGCCATGTACCCCAAGGTTTGGAGAAACTTCTTTGCAGTGAGGTGACTTCTGGGAGTCAGCTGGGTAAAATAGAGATGCAGAAAGCTCTGCTTTTCTGGAGCTAGGAAGGCCATTTAAGATGCTGTGTCCAGCAGTGCTCCCAAGAAAATTATCTTCCTGCAGGGTGTTTGCCTTGATTTATTCCAGTTGATGGTGTACCCTAAGGAGGTTTGGAGGGTTTTGACAAAGAGGAGGTCCTTGAGGAGCTTCTCTTTACCATCTGCCTGAATGAGGCAGTCGTCCAAATAACGGTAAATTTGTATATTTTTCTGTCTACAAAAGGCTATGGCCAGGGCTGAGCATTTGGTGAATACCCTGGAAGCAGTAGATACGTCAAAGGGTAGCCCAGAGAACTGAAAGTGTTGTGAGCCTGCTCTGAAGAGAAAGAATATCCTACATATTCCCTTATGGCGATGTGGAGGTAGGCATATTTTAGATATAGGGTAACTAACCAGGCAATTTTTCTCAGCATTTTGAATTTGGGCACCGCCAGGAAGGTATTCAGAATGGACAGATCCAGGGTAGGGCACCAAGTGCCCTCTATCCTGGGAACAAGGAATAGTCTGGAATAAAAGCCTCTCTGCCTGTTCGATCTGAGGGGGAGGTTCTAACGCGTCTTGGGAAAAGACAGCTTGGACTTTTTTCAATGCCTCTGTCCACTGATTTTGAGGTAAGGGTACCCTCTTGGAGTTGGGAATTCGTACAAGGAGAAGTATCCCTGAAAACTGATCTTTAAGATCCACTGGTCCTTTGTTGCAAAAAGCCAGTTTTCTAAGCAGAGGGAGAGCCTTACTCCTAGTATTTGATGAGTGAAAAGAGGGCAGAGAGAGTCATTGAGGGTTTTTGCCCTAAAATGGATGGCTTAGAACTTCCTACCTTTGGAATGGGAGTGTTCCACTGTTTGGTTCTCTGCTGTCCCTGGGATAGGAGTTTGGGTGGTCTGTACCTGCGGGGCTTACCTTGCCCCTGTCTGCTAGGTGCAGGAAAGGACCAGTGTTTTGAGGGAAAATTCCTGCTGAACCTAGGAGGTTGTACCTGAATGAAATCTTCTGTTTGCATAGATTTTGCTTTGTCTTCCACCTTTTTAAGCACCTCTTCTGCTTTTACTCCAAACAAGCGGTCATTATCCAAGGGTGCATCAAATAATTTAAATTTGACATGATCAGGGGAGAGGTTGTTCCTTCAACCATGGATGTCTCCTAATGACAGATCCTGACATTGCTGCCCTACTTGAGGTTTCTAGGGCATCATATCCACAGTATAAAGAGTGCTTAGCCACTTGACAAGTTGAGTGCAGTAAATCTGCTCTTTCGAACTGGCAGTCAGGAAAGGTTGAAATCTATTGTTGTAATAGTTCCAAAGTGTGCTGTTGATATTTTAACATGTGGAACTAACATTTGAGTGCTCTGATAGCTAAGGTTGCAGAGGTGTATACTTTTTTTACCCCATCTGTCCAGAGCTCTGGAGTCCTTGTCGGAAGGAATAGGATTCTTTGCAAAACTAGCCCTAGCTCCTTTAGGTCCCTGTGTAATGACCTCCGGGTCTGCAGGAAGATTTCTGTACAGGTACTTGTGAGAATCCGGTACTCTGTAACACCCATCAGGTCTTCTGGGAACAGGTGGGAGGGCTTCAGAAGTTAAGCTGGATTCATGAAAATCATCACCAACCAGCTCTAAGATTGGAGGGATTAGCTTTAGAAACTCTCTTAGTCTTTTCTTAGACTGAGGGAAGTCCTGGGATTCCCAGTGGAAATGTTCCCTGAGGTTGTGAAGGGTTTCTCCAAAGGAAGGATCTTCTGGGGGGGGGGGGGGGGGCAGAACGAATGGATTCCTCTGCATCTGAATCCTCATAAGCAGTCAGAGGTAGTTGTTCCTCTTCAAAAACTGAATAGTCAGAATCCTGTTCTGTCAGTACTTCAGAAGAAAGGTCTCTTTTCCTTTCAGAAGTCGTGGCCCGAGTACACCTGATAAGGGTGATTAAGATCCTCCGCCATTTTAAGCATTTGAGCTTGGGGTGGTGGAGCAGGAGTAAAATGCTGGCTAGGGGTAGTTTTCTTAGGAGTGGCCTTGCCTCAAGGCCTAAGAGTATCCATCGGTCTGAGAGAAACGGTAGTCGGAGAAGACTTTTTTTTTGTTTAGATTCGGTAGTGCAAAAGATCTCCTTGGAGCCAGTGCCTGCGTTGTGGCTCTGGACCCAACAATGGCAGAGGCAATCAAAGGCTCGGAAGATGAAGAAGACTTCTGCGGCATTCCACACTCCGAAAGGGTCTCAGTAGAGGCATGCAAAGGTATCGAATCGGTCATCAAGGGCTGCCGAAGGCACCTCACTGAAATCTGGAGAACTGACGACCTGCTTAGCAGTAGAGTCGTCTGAAGGCTTAGCCTTGTGTGGCCTGTCTCTAACTTTATCCTTAAGTTTTTTCAGAATGTCTATGGATTGTTGGCTGACGGACGGCATTTCGGCTACAATAAATGCTCTATGACGAATGGTTCTAGCATTGAGGGCACAAAACCGACAATGGGGGATGTCGTGGTCTGGGCCTAAGCAAGTGACCTCGGTGTGGTATTTGCTTTCCACTGGCGAGACAACTGTTAACTTTTTTCAGACATCGGTTAGTGTAAGTAAAAAAGATCCCCAACAGGGTACTTAGCTTTAGACGTTTTCAGCTGTAATTCAAACTCTGGTAGCGACCAACCAGCACACTTGCGAACTGCTTCTGCTACAGGCTCCACGGCATGAAAGACTGATGTAATGGTGTCAGCTGCCTTCCTTTACAGCACTGATGACCTGACGTCAGACAGCAAGCGACAGCAGCCGATGCAGAAAAACATTAACTCTGGTATTCGGGCCAGCCGAGGGCTACTACAGCAGGGGTAACCCACAGGTGATGACTGCAACAGTGAAACACGAAGAACATTGTGTTTAACAGGGTGAGGTCCAGGATGGACCTCCACTGTCCTTCCTTTCTTGGAACAAGAATGATCCTGGAATAAAACACATTTCCTATGAAATGTAAAGGTACTTCTATGGTGCTCTGTGCCAGCAGGTCCTGAATAATGGGACTGAGCAAAAGAAGCTGGTTGAAAGGTGAATGGGGAATTCCTTATGCATTTCCAAAACATGGTGTAGCCTTCTCTGATAATGGTCACAACACATTTGTCTGTAGTTACTACCTACCAGAACAGAAGATAAAGGGAGAATCTTATTCATAATGGGGTTGACAGATTTAGGGAGTGGGAGAGGAAGAGGAGAAGACAGTCAGAGCTTTGTTTCCAAAGGGAGGCCTCCCTGAAGGGGAATCCCTTTGTGGTTTGTAAGAAAATCTTTCCCTAGGTACTTTTCTATGTTTGTGAGATGGTCTACGCTCCCTCTTGACGAAGTGGATTTGGCCAGATAGTTGCTATGGTACATTGGGACTGTAGAAAGGAATATCTGTTGGTAGTCTTTCATGGTCTTGCCTTGTTCCTGCAGAGTTTTGAAGACTGGCAGCCTGTGGTCCAAACAAAGGGTAATTGTCCAAAGGGGAAGATTTTTGATTTGAGGGCTTCGAGGATGGAATGACTCTGTAGCCATGCATACTGTCTTGACCATTGGACCTGTAGCAGCAGCCATAGACATAGCATCCACTGCATTATAGCTGGATTTAAAGCTCTTTCTGCCTATTTGTGTAGCTTGGGACAGAACAGACTGCATTTGCTCTACATAGTTTGCTGTCTGTGGTTCTGTCATTACTTTATGCAGAGACTGTAGCACAGACAGCAGGTATTTAGTGATTTGTGCTTGCTAATTAATAGCTCCGAATGCTAAAGTGGAGGAGATGAAGACTTTTTTACCCCACTGAGCAACGGATCCTGCTGTCCTTGTCTGAGGGAAGACCACTAGCAGTGGGAGGTAGCTCAGGAAGTTTTTCTCCCAAGGAGAGGGAAACTTTTGCAGGACCAGCCATATGATTTTTTTATACAGGTATTTCAACTCATCAGGGAACTTACAGAACCTGTGTGGTCTTTTAGGAGCAGATGGCTGAGAGTCAAGCATTCAGGAAGAAGGAAAGGCATCCAGAGAAGCCTCAAAGACTGGCAGTACTGGTGAAGGAGCCAGAAATGCCATCTTCAGAAGGCTGTAATATATTTTTTGAAGCCTCAGAGATTTGTCTCGATTGTTATTCAGACTGTCTCATCATGCTTTGAACAGATTTTCCAAAGGAAGAGTCAGGTGAAAGGGAACCCCCCTTCATCAGAGGGGGCCTGCCCTGGAGATTGACTGAGAGTAATCCATAATCCAGAGAATGATCAGAATCTAATTCTGGATCCTCTTCAGAAGAAGAGCCCAAGGAGTGCTTTTGTGGTGTGATTTGAGTTAGCTGGGTCACAAAAGGAGGAGACTCCAGTGCCATGATAGCTTTAAATAAAAGCTCGGAGAGAATCCATTCTATTCCTCTGGAAGGTGTAGGGGACATCACATACATTTTTTTTGTTTTTCTGTTTAGAGGTGATGTCCGCCTGCACGAGCCCTGGAAGTTTGAAACATTGTCTTATTTCAAGAAGTGTTCCAGTGACCTCTTCCAGTACAAGAATCTGAGGGTGCTGTGAGGGTCCTATGAGATAAGACAGTTTTTCCAAGGTATCCACAGCCTGCAAGGCCTCAAGGGCCATACTGGCTTCCAAACAGGTCTCAGTAGTGGGAGCCTGAGAAGTAATCTGACACAGTGCAGGTTCAACCACCTCAGTGGGGTCTTTTGATTTTTTTTCTTAGGGTGAAGGATGATGTCAGAAGTTGGAAATTCCGCCATCTTGGACTAAGCTATGCGTTTCAATTGCTGAGCTTCATGGAAGGTACTGAATGAGGACAATCTCAATCTGAGGGTCTTGGGTACAAACAACTGACAAACAGAACAGGATTTGTAGTCATGTTCTGGGCAAAAAAGGCACTTGTGCAAGTCCGTGTATGGAATTTACCTACCACACTGGCTCTTAACCATCCTAGCTGACATTTGATAAATTTAAACCACAGTCTAAGACACAAGAAAGGAAGGTTTCTCAAAGGGGCACTTACTTTGACGATTAGCGAAGCAACAGTACCAACAACCAAACATGGATCAGTCCCGACAGGTGCACAACCTGCGTTTAGGTTTGCAGTGAGACAGTCTGAGATCTCGTATACAAGTCCGTCCTTGCACCCTGATGCATATGAGCTGAGGTCACTAGTCAGATGTATTGCCCTCAGTAAAGTAATGCTTTGGTACATTGGCCAGATGTCAGCTACAAAGATCCATCTAATATGAATGCTGCAACAGTGATATTGGTTGGGACATCAGGGGGCATGATCTTTAACATCCTAAATGGATATGACGTCATACTGGGTAACTCTCGCTAAATATTTCAGTTTTCTTTTAATTTTCATTTTACAAATACAAACATTTAGTAAAGGGATATCACAATCTCTAACTTCAAACATTTTCCTTTACTGCTGGAATAACTAACAAAATAATTACCATGAAAAAGCCATGGTAAGAACACATCTACATCCCAGCCAGTGTGTACCATTAATCAAAGATGTACTTCCACAGTCACCTGCACAGCAAACAAAACTGTACAATTTCAAAAGGCAGCATATGCTACTTGTGAACTATACTGTATATTTAACATTAAGACTGGTTTCCAAATATTTATTTTTTGGTAACTACTTTCTTACCAAGATGGTTTAATCCTAGGCCAAGTGGAAGCCACCTAGCATAAGTATCCTTTAGCTCCTGTTCTGACTTTTCCATTATGGTCTGTAAAATTGTTGCAGTTACATCTCCATTGCAGGAACCAACTGCAATCATACCACAGGCTAAGGCAGTCACACCCATCACCTAAGAAAACAAACAAGAGGCAAAAGCTCAGGACTATTAAAGATAACATGCAAGTAAAATGTGTGTAACTTTTTACATTTCTGCATAGTTATGAATGCCTGAAAAGACCTGTGGATTTCTGTAACTCTGTAATCTTTTGCAGAGGTTATACAAGTTACAGATTTAAGTGAAATTAGACTTAATTATTCAAATTTCCCATACTTATCAAGTTCAGGAAAATCAATTCCTAAACATAAAATTCTGAGACAGTCACTTCAAATTCTGATTAGATAAGTACTCTTAACAAGGTTACAGTGCAGAAGGAAACAAGTTTCTTCCATGTGTGGGGTGGGATGAAACACCCTCAAAGCAGAATGACCAGCAAAGTTACCTTCACGGCCATTGAACATCCTGCTTGGGAATTAAAAGTATTAGAAAAAAAACATTTTTTGGCACCACATTCCAACACATGGCCTTTTTAGTTATGCCATGCATAACGCTTACAAACTTCTTCTAACAACGGTGTTCCCTCACACATACACACACAGCAATTGAGAAACCTGAACAACGTGGTATGCAAACAGAAAACCATACAGTAACAGACTTACTGTTAAAAACACAAACACAAAGTTAAATGTATAGAATACAGATGCAACAGGAAGGGGAAACTACTTCATCATCATGTTATATTCTGTTATAAACAGTACATCATACAACTGTATTAACCCCCCCCCCCCCCCCAAAAAAAAATTGAGCAGCAAATCTCATCACAGTCTTATCCATCTGAAAGGAAGCTTGGTTACTACAACATTAACTATAGGATGGCTGTCCCAAAACATTTTCCATCTGGACTGAATATCCAATTGGTGATGCTTAACAAATGTCTGCCCAAGCTGCTGTGTAAATCATATCTTGGGCTAAAATTTTCAAGGATACAGAAGTGGTTACAATCCTTCAGAAATGTGCTCTGATAGACATTTTAGCAGCTTAATACGTATTACAGAAATAGCAAACTGTTACACGACTAAAGAAGGCATGACTGCATTTCATAAAAGAAAATAAATTAATTTTGTTTTACATTAACATATACCAAATATGTTCAAACTGTTACCAACATATTTAGAAGAGAATTGTCCTTTGCTGCAAGCATTGCCACGAATCACAGTTCAACAGTTTTTTTCCTGCAAAATCTTGTGTTTATGAAGATCTGCAAAAGACCACAGAGATCAAAAACACTCTCAGAAGGGCATCAAGGGGTGAAGAAAATTACTTTTGATCGTTTTTTCTTGTGTTATCTTTGTATAGAACACAGGACTAGCAGAAACAGCAGGAAATGTGCAAAAGTTGCAAATGCATCCACTGCTATCATCACCTTGTCATGCTGAAGTGAGCAGAACACACTAGGGCTGTGTTTTTACAGTTTGATCTCCAGTGTTTCTACTCCTGGAAGATACAGATTATCCGTTGTATTTGCATGCACAACTTTAAGAGATCTCTGAAAGAGTGATGCAAAGCATCCACTAGCTTGTTAGTTCACTTACTTTTCCAGGAATGTTAAGTACTAAGAAAGTGATGATCTTATGTATTGCCCACTGCAAGAAAAGCAATGCCTCTGTCTACTAAAGGGAGGATACAGATTTTGCTTCTCCTTGTTTGTTTAGCTACCACGCAACAGAAAGGCCTTTGCCAGATAAGAAGAGGCCTCAAAAAAAAACATCAATGCCTTTAGGGCCAGAGTTGTTTTCAAGGTGAAGTGGATCATGTGGAGCCCCTTTTTGCAGGAGAGACCCCACAATCATTGGAATACATCTCAGGAAAGTACAGTTTTGTACCTACCATAAATGTAGATGTCCGAACAGGATAGCATCTGCAGTCCTTACAAATGGGTTGTCCTGTCGTCAGGCAGCCCTTCGGTCGGCCGGATTCCAAAGTCTGGGTCTGGCCTCGGCTGGTGTCGCACTTCACCCGACGTCATAGCTGCAGTTCTTCGGGTATAAAGGCATCAGCCGACGCCATTTTCCTCAGTGTTTCTTGCCCCAGATGCCAGTTGCCCTCATGGATAGCTAAATTTTTGGATAAATGCCAATGTTTCCAAATAGTAGAAGGCAAACACAAAAAATAATCACGTATGTACATATATACAAACAAATACACCATAAGAGATCCCCCCCCAGCTAGCTATTAGGTGGGCAAATACCCTAGGAGTACCACAGAGGGGAAGGAGGGTGGGTAATCCTGACTGCAGATGCTATCCTGTTCGGACATCTACATTTATGGTAGGTACAAAACTGTACTATGTCCTTCAAGGATGCATCTGCAGTCCTTACAAATGGGTAGAATACCATAGCTAAACTAGGGGAGGAGGAAGAAGAAATTATGGTGTAGTTAGGATCCCTTGCAAAACAGCAGTGGCAAACCCTGCTCGGGATCTAGAGTATAAAGGTAAGTTATAATGCTTGGCAAATGTATGCAAGGAGGTCCAAGTAGCAGCCTCTATAATGTCCTTGGTAGCCACTCCTCGTAAGAAAGCTGTGGTAGTGGCTGTAGCCCTTGTAGAATGAGGCCTTATGTTCTGTGGAATTTGCTTTCCATGGTAGGAGTAACAGAATCTAATGCAATTTCCTATCCACTTGGAGATTGTCTGTTTGAAATTGCTTTTCCTTCCCTTCCTGTTGCATATGCTACCAGAAGCTGGTCAGATTTTCTATTGCCCTTGGTTCTGTCCAGGTAGTAGCGTAACTGTCTATGTACATCCAAGGTATGCAGCAGTCTTTCCCCCCTGTTCTGTGGATTGGGAAAGAAGATAGGTAGGTGGATTGCCTGGTTTAAAGACACTCTGGATACCACCTTAGGCATAAATGTAGGATTAGTTCTCATGGACACTATCTTGATGGAAGATTAGGAAGGGTTGTACTGCCATTAAAGCCTGTAGTTCGAAACCCTTCTTGCTGAGGTAATTGCCAGCAGGAAAGCAGTTTTCCAGGATAGGTGTTGAAGATCTGCTGTTGCTGCTGGTTCGAAAGGGGGAAGTGTCAATTTTTCTAGTACAAAGTTCAAGTCCCATGCTGGTAATGGTGGTTTCCTAGGAGGTTTTACATTCTTAATTCCTCTCAGAAACTGCCTGAGTAGAGGATCTTGAAAAGACAGGTGGATCGAAGCTGTATTCTGCAGAAATAGCTGATGCATGTATTTTGATGGAGGAATAGGACAGGCCTGTATGGAAAAGCTCTGCCAAATACTCCAGGATGTTGGCAATGTCTACCTTTGACACATCTTTGCCCCTGTCAGTACTCCAAATGAGAAACCTTTTCCATTTTCCTGCATAGTTCCTTCTTGTTGAGGGTCTGCGGGCCTCAAGGATAATGTCTTTAACCCTTTGGGATAAATCTGGGTTAGTTGCTCTTATGTAATGTTCCAGGCAGTCAGTTGCAGAGTTTTCAGGTTTGGATGCAGGATGTTGTAGTTGCTCTGAGTTAACATCAAGGGAATCAGGGGTAGTGTCCACATTCTCCCCCGAGACATGCTCCTTAGTAATGGGTACTAATGTTGTCTTGGCCAGTCTGGAGCAGAATTATCCTTGGACGTTCTTCTTTGATTTTCAATAACACCTTGTGCATCAAAGGAAGAGGTGGGAATGCATATGCTGTCAGGCCTTTCCAATTGAAGGATAGAGAGTCCACCTTCCAAGCAAGTGGGTGGTATGTCCTTGTGCAGAATTTCTTGAGCTGGTGATTGAGTGGGGATGCGAATAGGTCTATTTGTGGTAGTCCCCATTTCTTTGTGATGGCCTTGAAGATGTCCGGGTGTAGCATCCATTCGTGAGCATCCGAGGTAGTTCTGCTTAATATGTCTGCTAGGATGTTTTCTTTTCCCGGTACAAAAATTGCTTGTAACTGAATGTTGTAACTCAGAGCCATATTCCATAGGTCCAGGGCCATTCGGCATAGAGGGTATGAATGAGTGCCTCCCTGTTTGTTGATGTACCACATGACTGTGGTGTTGTCTGTCCTTATCATCAACTGGCCTTCTTGGAGGAATGGTCTGAAGTTCTGGATTGCTAGTTGTACTGCCAGCGTTTCTTTTTGATTTATGTGCAGGTGCAGCTGCTCTGAAGTCCATAAGCCTTGTATGCACTTGTCCAGCATGTGGGCCCCCCAACCGAGGTCTGAGGCGTCCGTTGTGATGGTTTGGCTTGTTTGAATGTTGTGGAAGGACAAACCTGGGTTTGACTGACATGCCTGAGCCCACCATAGGAACTCTTGTTTCAGGCATGGAATTAGTGGTATTTCGGTTTCTAAGCTGTGCCTGTGTTGAGACCATAAATTCTTTAGGTACCACTGTAGCTTTCTCATATGCAGTCTGGCATGGGGGACCAGGATTATGCAGGATGCCATGAAGCCCAAGGCCTGCAGTACTTTCCTTGATGTTAGTTTGTTCTGCTTTGTTAATGCCAAAAAGTAGAGAGGAAGTTGTTCTTGTTTTTCTGCAGTTAGGAATGCCATCTGTTTTACTGTGTCCAATTCTGCACCTAAGAAGGTTATTGTTTGGGATGGTATCAGTCTTGACTTTTTTATGTTGACTGTGTATCCCAGGGCCTGTAGTAAGCAAGTGACTCTTTGTAAGTCTTCTGTTAGCTTGTTTTTGTTGTCCACTTGTATCAGGCAGTCGTCCAGGTATGGATAAATTTGGATTCCCTGAAGCCTGCAGTGAGCGATTACTGATGCCAGGCATTTCGTGAACACTCTGGGCGCAGTAGATAAGCCAAAGGGCAATGCTGAGAATTGATAATGCTCTGATCCTGCAAGAAATCTGAGGTATCTTCTGCAATGTGGTCGTATGGGGACGTGCAGGTATGCCTCCTTGAGATCTAGAGTTACCAGCCAATACTCCTTGCCCAGCATGGGAAGAAGTTGCTGTAGGGTCAGCATTTTGAATTTTGGAACAATGATGAATGTGTTTAAAGCGGACAGGTCGAGAATAGGCCTCCAATTTTTTTCTTTTCTTGGTACCAGGAAGAGTCTGGAGTAAAATCCCTTGCCTTGTTCCATAGGTGGTACCCTTTCCACAGCTCTCATCCTTGCTAAATGAGCTATTTGTTTTTGAGCTTCTGTCTTTTGATTTGGTGGTAGGTTTGGCATTCCTCTTTTTCCGGGTAAAGTGTGGAAATGAAACCTGTAGCCTTGGTCTATAGTTTGCAAAATCCACTTGTCTCTTGTGATATAGTGCCAGTTTTTTGAAAATAATGCTAACTTTCCGCCTAAGGGTGCTGCTATTTGTTCCCTGGTAGGCGGTGTCAAAGCCAAGTCACTGTGATTGTCCTGTTGCAGTGGTAGTGGTTGTGTCTGTGCCTCGTTGGTTGTTACCTTGCCACTGGCGTCCCCTGTAGGCACCTCCTCTGGATTGATTTCTGCCTCTTGAACGCCTATTCCTGCCTCTCTGTGTTTTAGAGGAGTCTGGAAAGGACCAAATAATTGGAAGGCCAGTTCCTGCTAAACCTTGGAGGCTGAACCTGTAAGAAATCTTTTACTGTTTGTACAGATTTTGCCTTCTCTTCCATTTTCTTCAGTACCTGTTGGGCAGGAGAACCAAATAAACTGACCTTATCCATAGGAGCATCTAATAGCTTTGCTTTAACATGATCCGGCAAGACCTGTTCTTTCAACCATGCATGCCTTCTTATAACTGTGCCAGTCATGGCTGATCTAAATGAAGCCTCCAGTGCATCATAGCCACATTTTAAGGAATGGTTACTAACCTGCTGAATGTTATTCACCATTTCTAGAACATATTTCTTATCTAAAGAATCATCCGAGGACAGTTTCTTAGTTAACTGATCAAGCATAAACTCTTGGTATTGGATCATATGAAACTGACAGTTCAATGCTCTAGCTGAGAGAGTAGCAGAGGTGTATACTTTTTTACCCCATCTCTCTAAGGACCTGGATTCCCTTTCAGAAGGGAGAGGGGTTTTAGCTGAGGTCGAAGCTACTGCCTTAGGCCCCTGGGAGATAGTCTCAGGATCTGCGAAAGGAGCCTTGTATAAATGGTGATGAGTGTCCGGGACCCTGTAGAACCTATCGGGCTTAGCAGGGGCTGGAGGTAAAGTATCAGGAGCAGTGCAAGCATCATTAAAAGCATCATCCACAACAGGAAGAACTGGAGGTATAGCTAAAGGCCTATGTTGCGGTAAGTGTAAAAGGTCCTAAGCCTTTTCCTTGAATCTGAGAAATCTTGCCCCTGCCATTGGAATTGCTCTCTCATGGCATGTAAAGTTTCCCCAAAGAAAATTCCTCTGGTGGAGAAGCAGAAGGAATCGATTCTTCAGCATCGGAATCTTCATAAGTAGAAAAAGGAGCCTCTGGATGGTCTGTATTGTCTGTATCATCAGAAGAGTCATCTGAGGACACTGGCTCAGGGGGCTCTGCTCTAGGTCTCTTTTCTGGAGGTTGAGAGGCCCTGTCTGGGTGAGATTGGGATCCCCTTATTAAAGAGATGAGATTCTCTGCCAGAGTAAGCATTTGGGAACTGGAACTGGGCCTGTGAGAGGGGGGCTTAACAGGCACAGACTTAGAAGTTTTGGCTGCTTTAGCCCTGGCAAAGGCCTTTATAGACATGGCTGCAGGAGGCCTAGCAGCACCACGTGCTGGGGTAGAAACATCCAAAGGGATGGTGTCCGATAAGTCTTGTGAAACCACAGTAGTAGGTAAAACTTCAGAGGCCGATTCAACTAGGGTAGAGGGGGCCTCGGTAGTAGTCATGGATTCGGCTGAAGATTGAACCGTTTGCTCGGTTTCGGCCGAAACCGAGACACCCGCGGTTTGCTTAACCGTGGTTTCGGCCGAAACCGCGGACCGCGAGTGTCGGTCCTTTTCTTTGCGTTTCTTAACAATTTGAGTAGTCGGAGGATCCGACGGCATTATGTACGCAAAATCTGAGCCGAAAAACTGTTCAGCAAACTCCGACCGACATCTAAGCGTTCGTCGGTTGAAAGAAGCACAGGCTAAACAAGCTGCTACGTCGTGGTCTGGGCCTAAACAAGGTAAGCAGTAAGAGTGGAAATCTTTATGAGGTATTTGTTTCCCACAAGTTAAACAGTTATTCACTTTTTCTGACATCGGCTGAGGCAAGAAAGAGTCCTCAACGGGGTACTTAGCTTTTTAGAAGTCTTCGAAGTAGTATTCGGTAGTAGTAATCTCTGGATCTGACCGACCAGCACTTGCGAACAGCTTCTGCTTCGGGCGCCACGCAGCAAGAAAGACTGAGGAAAATGGCGTCAGCTGATGCCTTTATACCCGAAGAACTGCAGCTATGACGTCGGGTGAAGTGCGACACCAGCCGAGGCCAGACCCAGACTTTGGAATCCGGCCGACCGAAGGGCTGCCTGACGACAGGACAACCCATTTGTAAGGACTGCAGATGCATCCTCGAAGGACATCAACAATCTCAGGATCCAAAAACATGTCATAGAAGCCAGAGTGTGAAGGGGTGCCATGTCACCCAATACACAGTGGATATAAAAAGTTTACACACACCTGTTAAAATGCCAGTTTTTTGTGATATAAAAAAATGAGACCACAATAAATCATTTCAAAAATTTTCCCACCTTTTATGTGACCTATAACCTGTACAATTCAATTGAAAAACAATGTTAGGAGAAAAATATAAAAAAAATAAAAAATCTACAATACGCTGGTTGCATAAGTGTGCACACCCTTAAACTAATACTTTGTTGTCTGTGTACACCCTTAAACTAATACTTTGTTGAAGCACCTTTTGATTAACTACAGCATTCAGTCTTCTTGGGTAGGAGTCGATCAGCATGACTGCGAGGGCATCTCTTGCGCACAGCTGTCTTCAGGTCACCCCACAGATTTTCTATTGGATTTAGGTCTGGGTTCTGGTTGGGCCATTCCAAACTTTAATTTTCTTCTGGTGAAGCCATTCTTTTGTTGATATGGATGTATGCTTGAGGTCATTGTCATGCTGAAAGGTGAAATTCCTCTTTATCTTCAGCTTTCTAGCAGATGCCTGAAGGTTTTGGACCAAAATTGACAGTTATTTGGGAACTGTTCATAATTCCCTCCACCTTGACTAAAGCCCCAGTTCCAGCTGAAGTAAAGCAACGCCAAAGCATGATACGGCCACCATCATGCTTCATCATGGGGATGGTGTTCTTTTTGGTGATGTGAAGTATTGTTTTTGCACCAAATGTACCTTTTGGAATTGCGGCCAAAAAGCTCAACCTTGGTCTCATCAGACCATAACAAGAAGTTATGTACTCACCATAACGTTCAATGTATGTAGTCCATCTCGCCTCACATTCTTACCCATGGGTTCGGAGCCGAATATCGGCTCCAACTCGGCCTATTTTACTAGCTCAAAAGTCTCCGATTGGCTGGGCTAAGAGGGTATCCCATAGTACACTGCTTCACATCCCCAGATCTAGTTTGCTGCAAACAACTCAGTTATTGCATACATAACACACATCCATACAAACAAAAATATCCAAACAAATTAATCAAAGGGACTCTGCATGATAACATTTTTTCTCCAAATCCTCCAGGCAGGGGGGAAGGCGGGAGGGTAAGTAAGAATGTGAGGTGAGATGGACTACATACATCGAACGCTATGGTGAGTACATAACTTCTTGAAGTTATGTAGTCCTATCTCGCCTACATTATTACCCATGGGACAGCGTCCCTAGCACCTACAACCCGGGTGGCTCATAGGAAAACACTCCTGAGAACTGTGGAGTCAAATGAAGATCTGTCCCTGGAAACCACGTCCAATTTGTAAAGAGAGACAAAAGTGTGAGGAGAAGCCCAAGTGGCCGTAGCACATATATCATCCATCGACAATCTAGCTTGATAGGCTGTGAATGTGGAAACAGCTCTTGTGGAGTGGGCTTTAGGTGGAAAGGGCAAAGTTTTACCTGCTGTGTGATAGATGAAGGAAATACAGCTGGCTATTCATCTAGAGATTGTGACCTTGGATACCAGAGAACCAAGCCGGTTTTCGGAAAAGGAGACAAAGAGTTGGTCAGATTTCCAAATCTCTTTTGTCCGATAGAAATAGAAGCGTAACTGTCTATGTACATCTAGTTGGTGAAATCTGAATTCTGCCTTGTTGGAAAAAATGGGGAAGAAAACTAGCAGCTCAACAGACTGATTTATATTAGACAGGGAAGCCACTTTGGGAAGAAAAGACGGGTTTGGTCTAAGGGAGACTCTGTCTTTATGGAAAATCAAATATGGGGGGTTGATGGAAAGGGCTTGGATTTCGGAAACCCGCCTCGCTGAAGTGATAGCTATTAAAAAGGCTGTTTTCCAGGTTAGAAACTTTAACTCGCAGGTAGCTGCAGGCTCGAAGGGAGGAAGAGTGAGGGCTTGAAGAACAAAATTGAGGTCCCAGGGCATAACAGGTTGTGATACTGGGGAACGAAGCAATAGGGTACCTTTAAGGAAGGCTTTACATAGTCTGTGTGCCATAAGGCTAGGTTCATTGGCCACATGGAAGTTTGATATAGCCGCCAGCTGAACTTTGATGGTGGCTGAAGTGGACCCCTGACAGAACAATATAGACAAAAATTCCAAAACAGAATCAATTGGAGCAGTGTAGGGATCAATGCCTCTGGAATGAGCCCAAATAGAGAATCTTTTCCATTTGCTAAAGTAGATTTTTCTAGTGGATGGTTTATGAGAGGACGACAAAATATGGACTACGTCTGGCAAAAAATTATGACATCTGACTAAGGATGGAAGTTGAGTAGCCAGGCTGTCAGCCGGAGTGTCCTCAGAGAGGGGTGGAGCTTTCCCGACATGTGTGCCAGTAAGTCTGGAAGGGGTTCCAGAATCCAAGGAGTATCCACAAGGTAGGGTTGAAGGAAGGGGAACCATACTTGACGAGGCCAGTGTGGGGCAATCAGAATCATCCTGCTTCCCAAGGATTGCGCTTTCTGAATCACCCTTGAGAGAAGGGGAAACGGAGGGAAAGCATAAAGCAGACTGGAGGGCCAATTGTGAGCTAGAGCGTCCCTGGGTGATTCCCCCGGTAGGGGGGGGATCAGCGAGAATTAGTTGCTGCATTTCGCATTGAGGGGGCTGGCAAAAAGATCGCAGCAAGGTTGACCCTATCTGCTGAAGATTCGCTCTACCAGGCGATTCAGGGACTACTTGTAGGGCATAAGAATCGCCCTGCTTAGCTCGTCTGCTATCACATTGGTCTTCCCTGGGATGTGCATTGCCACTAGAAACCGTTGGGAAGCTATTGCCCACTGCCACACGCGCATGGCCTCCCTGCATAGTGGATAAGATCTGGTTCCTCCTTGCTTGTTGAGATACCACACTACAGACATGTTGTCTGAGTGTATCGCAATGGTCCCTAAGGGGAAGACTTCTTGAAGTGCCTGCAACGCAAGAAGCACTGCTCTCATCTCCAGGAAGTTTATGTGCAAATATATCTCGTGCTCTTGCCATGTGCCTTGGACCATCCTGCCGAGATAATACCCCCCCCCCCCCATCTGGGAGGCATCCGTAGTCACTGTGGCCACAGGGACGGGTGGAACAAAGGGTTTTCCTACATTCAAGTTGTTGGTGCACAGCCACCAACGGAGGTCCTGCTTGCATTTGTCTGTTATTAGGATTGGATGGGATAGTGGAAGTCTTTGGAGAGACCATTGAACAAAGAGGAGCCATTAAAGAATTCTCATGTGTAATCTCGCTAACGGGACCAACATGATAGTAGCTGCCATGGTCCCTAGGAGTTGAAGAATAAGTCTTGCCTTTGCATGTCTCAGAGGCATCAGTGTGAGAATTTGTTGTTGCAACCCTGTGATCCTTTCTTGTGGTAGGAACGCTCGCATTTGAGTGGTGTCCAGCTCTGCTCCTATAAAGGTGACACGCTGTAAGGGCAACAAGACATATTTTTTCCAGTTTATCGTAATGCCTAACTGGTGACATAGGCTGATGGCAGTGTCCCTGGTCTGAATTAGTAGATGCCTGGTGAGGGCGGTGAGGAGCCAGTCGTCCAGGTACGGAAACACCTGGAATCCTTGACGTCTCAAGTGAGCAGTCACCACTGCCATACACTTGGTAAACACCCTGGGAGCTGTGGTGAGACCAAAGGGCAGGGCTCGAAACTGGAAATGTCTGGCTCCCAGCCGGAAGCATAGATGACACCTGGATGCTCTGTCCATTTTGATATGGTAGTAAGCATCCTTCAGGTCGATGGAGCACATCCATACTTCCTTTCCCAACAATGGGAGAACAGCTTCTAGGGTGACCATACGGAATTTGGACTTGTGTACGTAATGGTTGAGTTGACTGAGATTTAGTATGGGTCTCAGGTCCCCTGTTCTTTTCGGCACCAAAAAGAATCTTGAGTAAGTCCCTAATCTGATCTGGTCTGAGGGGACTGCTTGGATGACCCTTTTTCTAGCAGCTGAGATACCTATGAGGCTGCTTGATCCCTTTGACGGTGGAACGTCTGGGATTCTTCTGATGGGAGGGGGTACTGAACAGAATGGAATGGTGTAACCTCCGGAAATTATCCTTAATACCCATCGGTCCTGGGTGATGTTTTCCCAGGCTTCCGGATACAAGGAAATTCGACCCCCGACTGGCTCCTGAGAAGCACAGTCGGGCACACCCTCAGGAATGAGAGTATAGGGAGCCAAAAAAGGAGTTGCGGTCCCCAGAATTGCGGGGGGCCCCTCTGCCTCTGGGGCGACGTCTCCCTGAATAACTCCCCCCTCCTCTGCCTCGGGAGGGGGTTTCACCTTGTGTGGCAGGAAAAAACCTTTGTGATTTCTTGAACCACATCTTTCCCCCTCGCTGAGCCTTAGGATAAGGCCTAGACGGGAGGGAAAAACGGACCCCTACAGCAGACAGGGTCTTTCCCTCTTGCTCGCACCTGGTGAGGGTGTCTTTCACTTTGGTCCCAAACAAGGAGGAACCATCAAAAGGGGCATCAGTGAAAGAAGACTTGAAGGCCTCCGCAAAGTGACACAGGCGCAGCGAGGCTTGCCTTCTAAGGGCTACACCTGAGCTGGCCGCCCTACGAAATGAGTCGCATGGACGAGTTTGCGATGGAGTTGAGGGTAGAAACCTGTGCGTTGACTGTCTGAGCCACCGCTTCAGGTATGTTACCCGCAAGAGTATCTCCCAACTCCTTAAGGAGATCTCTCTGGAGCCGAGTGAAATGAGATAAGTAGTTCAGCGACCTTAAGGTGAAGGTGGCTGAAGACAAGGTACGCTTCCCGTACCGGTCCATAGTCCTAAACACCTTGTTAGGAGGATGGACCGAAGAGGAAGACTCTGCAACTTTCTTCTGGGTGGCTGCCGCCACCACCATGGCATCTACCAGGACTCCCTTTGTCAGAAATTCTTTTCCGTGAGGGGCGGAGAGAAATTTGTTGGGGCGCCGAGGTACTGGCTCCACAGAATCAGGGTTTTCTCACACCCTTCGACAAACAAGGACAAGAAGTTCATCAAAGGGTGGAGACACCCAGGAGGCGGAAGGTTGAGCGCCAAAAGCCTTAAGGAACACTGACTCCTCCTTGGAAAAGGTTTTGGAAGGCCAGTCTCCTCTTTGTTTCAGTATCTCCAGGATATCGGAGAAGGAAACATCATCAGAGGAAGACTTGGGGGACCCTTCCGATTCCTCGAGGTCAGTATCGAAGTGAAAGACTAATCTTGGGAGTCTATGTGCTTCCTCTTGCACAACTTCTTTTTGGGAGGTTCCTCAGGGACAGGCTCTGAGGGACCTTCAGAAAGTGGGGGACCGCTCGTGGGGGTATCCTTAGGGCCTGGTGCTCTGCTGTCCAAGGATAGATGGGTGTCAGAAGCTCCCGCCGGAGTGGTGGGGGATGGAATGACCGACTTGAGTGACGTAGCTGACGACCTGGCCAGCTCGCTCCGCATGGCCTCGAAGGCAGGTCCCCCCAAATCCGAGGACCGACCAGCTTCCAAGGCCATGACCGGGACTGTGGTCCCCCCTAGCCAATGCACCGAGGGGGAGACTCGGAACCGAAAGATGTCTCAAGGCATCCCCTTCGGGCCCGACAGAGGAGACCCGAGTCTCGAACCCTGTGGACGGAACCGACATGGTCGGAGCAGAGGTTGGCACCGATAAACCCCGAGGGGGTATCGGAGCCAGCGCAGGAACATCACTCTGAGTGGGATATACCGGCTCCAAAAGCAAGGATGGGCTCGGAGGAGAAATCGATGAAACAACCATAGGAATTGGCTCTGGAGCCGACTGGGTCAGAGCCAAAAACAATTTAGCCAACACCGGTGACTGCAGGAGCCTCTGCACCACCCTATCCACATCCAAATCAGAAAGCCTGGAGGATTTGGAGGAGATGGATGGAGACTGAGACCTCTTATCTGGTGAACCAAGCCTCACACTCTGCGACCGGCTCCAAATAGGTTTGGGAATGATCGGAGCGGACGCTGATTCACTTAATACAGACACCTCCTGCAGCCCTGAGGATGGTGGAGCCGAGGAAGCAGTATCCAATATGGTAATTTTCCCCGGAGGCTCCGAAGATGCTGATGGAGCCGGAGACCTTTTCTTGGACTTGGAGGACTTAGATTTTGACTGGGAGCCAAATCTATAGCCTCCTCGAAAGATGGTTTAAGCAGTCCCTTTAAAATCAATTTGTTTTTCCTCTCTTGGAGCACTCTAGGACTGAAGGCGTGGCAAAAACTACACGACTCCTGTAAGTGGATGGCTCCAAGACAGTAAACACAGACAGTGTTGTCCATCTGTGATGGACATTTTATATCCGCACTTTCAAGACTTTTTAAAGCCAGAAGGCTTATGTTCTTTCTGATCCTTAGACATATTCAAAGAGTTAACGACTTCCAATGGGTGCAAGGCACACAGCGCAACTACAGTTAACAATTACCAAAAAAGGGCGGGAAGCCCACTACTTAGAGAGCAGACAGTACCACAGGGAAGAGCGAAGCTCTAAACCAACAAACAATAACAAGAACACAGGGAGAGAACCTCTAACTTAAATGGTTCTCAAAGAAAACAATACACAATGAGAAACAGACAAACTACTGACTAAGGGAGGACTAGGTCCTCTAACTAAAACGGGCCTAGCCCATGGGAACTGTTAGGGATACCACAAAAAACACTACTAAACACGCAAACACAACTATCGCAGCAAAAATAGCCATTAAAATAGCTATTAAAATAGCTTTTGAAGTATGAAGCAAGCAATTTCTCAAGAGAAATAAGTCAAAAAGAGTACTTAGCCATAGCCAAGCGAGACCACGTCCGAGATCTACAAGCGGCAAATGAGATCTGGGGATGTGAAGCAGTGTACTATGGGATACCCTCTTAGCCCAGCCAATCAGAGACTTTTGAGCTAGTAAATAGGCCGAGTCGGAGCAGATATTCGGCTCCAAACCCATGGGTAAGAATGTAGGCAAGATAGGACTACATAACATCACATTTTCCCACATGCTTTTGGGAGACTTGATATATTGTTTTGCAAATTTTAGCCGGGCCTGGGTGTTTTTCTGTGTAAGAAATGGCATCTGTCTTGCAACCTTACCCCATAGTCCACACATATGGAAAATACGGGAGATTGTTGTCACATGTAGTACACAACCAGTACTTGCCAGAAATTCCTGCAGCTCCTTCAGTGTTGCTGTACGTGTCTTGGCAGCCTCCCTGACCAGCTTTCATCTCGTCCTTTCATCAATTTTGGAGGGACATCCAGTTCTTTGCAACGTCACTGTCGTCCCATATTTTCTCCACTTTTTCATGACAGTCTTTTCACTGTGTTCCATGGTATGTCCAATGCTGTGGAATTTTTTTTGTACCCTTCTCCTGACTGATACCTTTCAACAATGAAATCCCTTTGATGCTCTGTAAGCGCTCTGCGAACCACAGCTTTTGCTGTAGCAGGCAACGGAGTAAATGTCAGGAAAATCTTACTAGGACAGCTGAACTTTATTTGGGGTTAATCAGTCTCTCTAACTGATGGTAGGTGTGTACCCAAGAAGACAATGTTGTAATTAAATAAAAAGGTGCTTTAACAAAGTATTAGTTTAAGGGTGTGCGCACACTACCAGCGTATTTTACATTTATTTATTTTTTATACTTTTTCCCCTAACAGATTTGTTTGTTTTTCAATTGAATTGTACAGGTTTATAGGTCACATTAAAGGTGGGAAAAGTTTTGAAATGATTTACTGTGGTCTCATTTTTTATATTATAAAAACCTGGCATTTTAACAGGGGTGTGTAAACTTTTTATATCCACTGTATATATGAATACACTTATGTACTGCATTAACTGAGAGTTTTCTCCTATACTGATACAGTAATGTATGCTTGCATTTTTACAGTCTTACAAGGTTCATATTGGAGCTTTTCTCCCCAGCCTTCATGATAATGGGCAGCCTGTTCAGTCAGACTTCCCAGTAAACAAATGCAAAAAATAAACTCAACTGCAGTAGCATGCCAAGTTGAAAATTTTACTTACTGACCTATTTTCTTGTATTGACTCCCAACTGCCTCACTTTTCAGTGAAAAGAAACAGAGGTGCAAGCTAAGTTTTGCACATCCAAAGGTGAACCCATTACCAGCAGGGACCAACATCTGATTTAGTTCTAGGAAACTCAAGATATGCCTAGGGCTACGAGGAGGACGCTAAAATGTTAAGGACTCTAGACAGCTAACATCTTTTATGAATAAAGAGCTGAACAAAAAATGACTCCCCTGAAGGAAAATGCCAGTATTTAGAATGTGCAATGGGTTTTGGTGCAGAAAGAAAAGACCAACAAGCAAGTTGGTGGGGACTATTCATTACCTCAGGGTTCAGCAGCAACAGTCAGACAACAGAAGCTGGTATGCAAGTGTATGGTTCTTTATAATCATCAGACAAGACACCCCATATTCCACTGCCAGACTTGCATCTGTTCTCAGGTGTTCGTATGACACACACGAGCATGGCAGTCATCAAAGCACAGCATGCATAGCCAGGTCTGAGCTTGGTCACTGCAATGAACTCTCAATAAGAAGGCCAAGACCATTTCTTGAGCCTTCTCCAAGAGAAGTGTTAACACAGATGACTTCCAAGCTGTGTGCTTATAAAGACTATCCTATGAGCAAGACTGCAAAATGTTTTTTTTTCAATTTATGATTGCTCTGTAGGGACTGCAACTGAAAGACTGCACAAAACAGTGTAGTTTCTAGGCAGTCCCTGGAAGGGGCTACCAAAAGCAAAGTCCATTTAAATCAATCAACATATGGAGATCCCGCTCCTGCAAGGTTTTTGCCATCACCAGCTTGAAAAAAAGACCTCAAATGCAGAAGAAAATATGGCAACACTTTGAATGCCCCAGAAAAAAATGGGAGAAGTCTCCTGTAAGGAACCCGTGATGAAGTGCTGAAAGTTTACCAAAATACTCCGCAACATTATCCAGGTGTCCTGAGGAGCAGAGGTATGAAACCCTACAGAGAGCCCATCAAAAACAGAAAGGAACAAACAAGAGTAACAATAGGACTCTTTTTCCTTTCTTAAAAAAAAGAATCACTATAGCACTACAGTCTAGGCATATTCCAACAATTTTACTGAGATGAACTAATCAACCAGTGGAACTCTTCTGTAATGCTGCAGAACATGCTGGAAAGAATTCAGTTCTAGAAACCACCAGGATCTCTAAACACCATGAGCAGCCCTAGACTAGGTTCAGAAGTGTTAAGAGGTAAACTCTAGTACTATCCTTATGAGAGAATTTAAGGATGACTTAACTAGCAATGGAAAGGCAAGTCGGTGGCACTTTAAAGATTTCTTCAAACCAAAAGGATGTCCTTTCCCCTTGTGTGGTTGCCCAAACTTAGAAAAGAAAGGAAAAGATATGGAAAGAGCAGGGGATAAATGTCCTCCACAGAGGTGAAGGCCTGACTCCTCAGGAGATTACTAGCTGCTTTTCAAAAATCGGGTGACAGAGCAACTCCCCAAAAGACAAAAGAAAATGGCATCAGCTACTTTGCTCCTAAGTTTCTCCTTTACAGAGCATAACCTCAGTCATGGTATCCTGCATAGGCACCTACTTGTGCCTATTGCCCTCACGAAAGCAACAGCACAGTCAAAAATACTGTACGAAAACTGGTAACCTAGTAAAAACGCTGTAGCCAGAGTGTCAAGAAGATTCTCCTTCGGCCCAGACTTTGGTGGTCCTCAAGCTTATTCAAAGACCTCCTAACAAAGCAGGACTAGAACTTGTCTATCTCAGGAACAACAATCCCAGGATGCAAAGACATGTCATAGAAGCCAGAGTGTGAGGGAGTGATACATCACCCAGTATGCACAGAAATAAACTTAACTGCAGTATCAAGCAAAGTTGAAAATGTTATGTATGACCTGTGTCAGGTGTCATGTACCCCCAACTGCTTCATCATTCACTGAAAAGTACAGGTGCAAACTCAAGTTTTGCATACCGAAGTGTGAGCTCATTACTAGCAGGGACCAACTCTGGATTTAGCTTTAGGAAGCTGAAGGCCTCAGATCTGCAGAGTGCCCGTCTTTACAGCAAGGCTCTAAGTTACACCTGAAGCTATAAACAGCCACTCACGTGTTAAGGGCTCTAGACAATTAACATCTTTTTTTTTTGGCAAAAATCAGACCAAAAGCTTCACCTTTTCTAGGGGAAAAATTAAATGGTTGGCATCCGCAGCAGCAGTTAATGCTGTGCTCCACCCAGAGACAAAGGAAATACCAGTGGGGTTTTTGGATGATACTTTCATAGTCACACAAAGTAAGTTGGTGTACAGGGATACAGACATAGAACATTACTAACAACTTCAATAATCAACACATGGGCTGTGCAAATGGCAGAAAAAGGCATGTTTTTGTGTAACTGACATTTTACAATATGGAATGCATCAGTACACACATACAAAAGACCATGAACATAACCGAGATGTACTCAACGACAGTCACAAAGAAAAGTCAACAGTGTTAAATATTTTGCAAAACGTTTGTGTGAACATCCTGATTGTGAAGCAGACGAATAGCTCTATTCCTGCACTTCTGGTGGGGGGGACAATGAAATGATTCTCAACTGCCATCCTATATATGATTGATTGTTCTGTTTCACACCTGAAGTGTGTGTATGTGGGGATGGAAAGAGTTCTGGCTCTCCCATGAACCTGAACTAAGAATAAGTAATCAATAAATCCACCTTGGGGCCCATAATGAAATCTCTACATGAAAAAGTACAGTTGTGTACACTTACCATAAATATAGATGTTCGAGTGTATTCACTGTTGCAGTTATTACATTTGGGTTATCCTGCTGGCAGGTTGCCCTCAGTCGGCCTGAATTCCAAAGTCTTGGGTCCTGCGTCAGTTGCTGTCACCTCTTCCCTGACGTCAGGTCGTCAGGGGTATATAAAAGATGCAGCAGATGCCATTTTATTCAGTTTTTCTTGCCCCAGATGTCAGATGCCCCCAAAAGGGTAGGCTAAAAGTAAGTAAATAAAACATACATGCACCAAAATAATATTTACCTTCATCTATAAGCAAATACACCACCTAGCTTGTATAGATTAGAAAAGTAAAGAAAAGTTCCAGCAAAAATAAGGGGGATGGCGGGTTGGTAACCTGGACTGCAACAGTGAATACACTCGAACATCTACATTTATGGTAAGTGTACACAACTGTACTATGTTCTTAGTGTTTCACTGTTGCAGTCATTACATTTGGGTTGAGTCCCAAAGCTATGGTTGGGGGGCTGGAGCTAAACAGCATTAGGAGCGGCTATGAGGCCCTGCAGAACTGCAGTGGCAAAGCCTGCCCTGGATTTAGGAGGCAGATTGCAATGTTTTGTAAAGGTATGCACTGAGCTCCAAGTAGCAGCCTCTAAAATGTCTTTGGTTGGCACTCCCCTGAGAAAGGCTGAAGAAGTGGCTGCAGCTCTGGCTGAATGTGGCCTAATGCCCTTAGGCACTGGTTTGCCATGCTGTGAGTAGCAGAAACGAATGCTGTGACCTATCCACTTTGAAATAGTCTGCTTGGAGATGGCCTTTCCTTGTGATGCTGCGGCATATGCCACTAGTAATTGTTCTTTCTGAAAACTTTAGTTTTGTCCAGGTAGAATCTAAGTTGTCTGTGTACGTCCAAAGAGTGCAGAATTTTCTCCCCCTTGTTCTGTGGATTTGGATAAAAAGTTGCCAAATGAATAGTTTGGTTAAGGGCTACACTGGATACCACCTTAGGCATAAAGGTAGGGTTTATTCTCAGAGAGACATTGTCTGGATAAAAAATGATAAAAAAGGTTCCACAGCCATGACAGCCTGTAGCTCTGAAACTCGTCTTGCAGAAGTTATTGCTAGGAGCAGAGCTGTTTTCCAAGATAAGAACTTTATATCCGCAGTAGCAGCTGGCTCAAAAGGAGGTAAGGTGAGTTTTTCCAAGACATAATTGAGGTCCCATGCAGGTACTGGCATTCTCCTTGGAGGCCTTAAGTTTTTGGCTCCTCTGAGGTATTGCCTTAATAAAAGATGAGAAAAGAGTGGTGGCTCTGTATTGTAATGAGCCGAAATGGCAGAGGCATGGATTTTAATTGATGAAAAAGATAGGCCTTTGTCCAGCATCTCAGTTAAGTATTGCAAAATCTGAGGAATATTTGGGACAGCTGTATCAGTTCCTTGAGCTTGGTTCCAAGCACAAAATCTCTTCCATTTCCCAGCATAGGATTTTCTAGTACTAGGCCTTCTGGCTTCTAAAATGACATCCATCACAGCTTTACTGAGATGTATGGTTTGTATGGCTACATTATGCGCCATGCTGCCAGGTTTAGGGTCCTGAGTTGGCTGTGCAGAAACTGATTATTTTGCTGGGACAGTAGATGAGGTATTTGAGGTAAGGTCCAGGCTGGGAATTGAGACAAGTTCCTTAAGATCGGATACCAGTACTGGCGTGGCCAGTCTGGGGCAATCAGAATCATCTTTGGTTTCTCCTGCCTGACCTTCAGGAGTACCTTGGGGAGGAGAGGCAGTGGAGGAAAGGCATATACTGATAGGTTTGCCCAGTTGAAAGATAAGGCGTCCACTTTCCAAGCTTGTCTGTGATAAGTCCTTGTGCAGAATCTTTTTAGTTGATTGTTTTGAGGGGAGGCAAATAGATCTATGCCCGGGCAAACCCATTTCTTTGTTATCAAGCTGAAGACTTGTGGATCCAGGTGCCACTCGTGGGGATCCATGAGGTTTCTGCTTAGTTCGTCTGCCAGAGTATTTTCCTTTCCTGGCAGGAATTGTGCCTGCAGATGAACTTGGTAAGTCAATGCTATGTCCTATAAAGCCATGGCTTGTCTGCACAGGGGATAAGAATGAGTGCCCCCCTGCTTGTTTATGTACCACATGACTGTGGTGTTGTCTGTCTTCATCAGTTGTTGTCCCGGATGAAGTAGGTCCTTGAAGGCTATCAGGGCAATTTGAACAGCTAGCCTCTCTTTTTGATTGACATGTAGATGCTTTTGGTTTGTGGACCAGGTGCACTGAATGCCTCTTCCTGCCATGTGTGCCCCCCAGGCATAATCTGAAGCATCCGTCATTAGGCTCGGCCTGGCTGGGGGTATTCAGAATGGCTGTCCCTTGTTTTGGTGACAAGCCTTTGTCCATCTAAACTCCTGTTGCAGGCAGGGAATTAGAGTAATCATGGTTTCCAGACTGTGTCAATGTTGTGTCCAGACACTTTTGACGTACCATTGAATTTTCTTCATATGCAGTCTTGCATATGGAATTAGTAAGATGTAGGAAGCCATGAAGCCCAAAGCCTGCAGAATTTTTCTTGCAGATAACTGGGCCTTTGTTGCTATTTCCTTGAACTAGGTAGTCAGTTACCTTTGTTTGTCTGGAGTGAGATAAGCCATCTGGGAATCTGTATTTAAGCTTGCACCCAGGAACATCATCTCTTCAGAAGGTACTAGTTTTAATTTATTTTTGTTGACTGTGTACCCTAGGCATGTTAAAAGTCTCATCACAAACATCAGATGCTGTAGTAGAATGTCCTTGTTCTCTGCTTGTATGAGGCAGTCGTCCAAGTAAGGATATATTTGTATTCCTCTTTGTCTGCAGTAAGCAATTACTGGTGCCAGGCACTTTGTGAAGACCCTGGGTGCAGCAGATAAGCCAAAGGGCAGTGCAGAGAATTGGTAATGCTTTGAGCCAGCCTTGAATCTGAAGTATCTTCTGCATGATTGTCTGATTGGGACATGCAGGTATGCCTCTTTTAGGTCTAAAGTCACAAGCCAAGCCTTGCTGCCCAGCATGGGCAGAAGCTGTTGTAAGGTCAACATCTTGAATTTTGGTATATCCAGGAAAATGTTTAGAATAGATAGGTCCAATATTGGTCTCCATGCTTTGTCCTTTCTGGGTACCAATACAAGTCTTGAGTAAAATCCTTGTCCCTGCTCTCGCTGTGGCACTTGTTGAATAGCCATCATGTCCATGAGAGCTGCGACTTGTTTTTGAGCCTCTGCCCATTGATTTTTTGGCAGGTCTGGCCATCCATTTGCCCTTGGCAAGGTATAGAAATGAAACTTGTAGCCTTGTGACACTGTCTAGAACCCATTTGTCCTGGGTTATAATGTGCCAATTTTGAGAAAAAAGAAGTGCTAGTTTTCCCCATAAGGGTGCTGCCAGAAGATAAGTGCTTGGTGCAGGCAGGGGGAAGTCATTGGGACTGTTTTCTGTAAGATTGTGCTTTGTCTTCTCCACCTTTGGAGGTAGAAGTACTCCACTGCTTAGACCTGTAGGATCCTTGCGGCTGTGATCTGCCTCTAGGGCATCTGGATTGTCCCCTTTGAGGTATGTTTGAGACTGGAAAGGACCAATTCTTTGTAGGCCAGTGTCTGCTAATCTAGGTGGCTGTACCTGTAAGAAATCCTTGACTGTTTGCATAGATTTAGCTTTGTCCTCCATTTTCTTTAACACCTCTTCTGCCTTAACACCAAACAAGGTATCATGTTGTAAAGGAGCATCTAATAATTTTGCTTTAACATGGTCAGGCAGATTTTGTTCCTTTAACCAAGCATGCCTCCTAATGACAGAACCCGTAACAGCAGCCCTGCAGGAGGCCTCCAGAGAATCAAACCCACATTGCAAAGTATGCTATCCAACTTGTTCAGCTGCATGCAATAAATCCTGCATTTCTCTGTTTTCTGCACATTCAGAATTTGCCATCATTTTCTCTTTAAGCAGTGTCATGACATATTGTTGATATTTGAGCATATGAAACTGGCAATTTAAGGCCCTTATAGCCAAAGTAGCAGATGTGTAAATCTTTTTTCCCCATCTATCCAGTGCCCTAGAATCCCAGTCAGAGGGGATAGGGTTTTTTGCAGTAGAAGCCTTGACCCCTTTTGGACCCTGAGAAATAGCTTCTGGGTCTACAGTAGGGTTTTTTAAGAGGAATTTATGAGAGTCAGGGACCCTGTAGTATCTGTCTGGCTTAACAGGAGCTGGAGGTAAAGAGTCAGGGGTCAGACTAGACTCAGAGAACACAATCTACAATGTCCAATACAGGTGGAACAGCTAGAGGTCTGTGTTGAGGTAGTAAAAGGAAGTCTCTGAGCCTTTTCTTAGATTCTGAAAGATCTTGGCTCTCCCAGTGGAAGTGCTCCCTCATGGTATGCAAGGTTTCCCCAAAAGAGTAGTCCTCAGGAAGAGAAGCTGAAGGAATTGATTCTGCAGCATCAGAATCCTCCAGGGGGGAAGAGGATATTCCTGATCAGAAGAGGAATCAGAAGAAATTGAAACCTGATCTGAAGATTCATAGTCTGTCTCTTGCCTAGGCCTCTTATAAGGAGGGGGATGGGAACCCCTGATCAAGGTAATTAAGTCTTCGGCCATTTTGAGCATCTGTTTTTTGGGCATGGAGGCCTGTCCTTGTGGCTGGTGAACTTGTTTCTTTGCCTTTAAAGGTGTTTCAGTCTTTGTCTTTGAAGTCGGTTTAATATAGAATTGTTTAGGTCTGAATACACCCTCAGAAGGAGATGTCTGCTCAGCAGCTCTGGACCCATCTGAGGGAATAATCTCCGAGGCTCTAATACCTTGAGTTTCCAGCAGCCTGGCCGACTCCACGTGGGAGTCGGTAGTGGCCTGCGACTCTAAAGTAACGGGCGTCAGGGGCTGCAAAAGTGCCTCACTGAGAACCGGCGACTTGCTTAGGAGAAGCTTCGTCGGTTTTGGACCTCGGTTGCCTGTCTTTTTCTTTGTTTTTTTTTGTGAACTCCGGTAGTCGGATGGGTATCCGACGACATTATATAATTAAATCTTCGCACAAAATAGCTTAATGCAAAATCGTACCGGCGCTTAATAGTGCATTGGTTAAATCTAGCACAAAACCGACAACTAGTAACGTCGTGGTCAGGGCCTAAGCAAGGAATGCAGTAAGAATGAAAGTCCTTATGAGGTATTTGCTTCCCACAAGAAATACAATTATTAACTTTTTCTGACATCGGTCTGGAGCAAGAAAAAAGTTTCCCCAACGGGGTACTTAGCTTTTAATGAAGACTTCGGATCAGAAACTCGTACACGAAAATCTCAGGAGTCGGCCGACCGGCACTTGCGAACTGCTTCTGCTTCGGGCACCGCACGGCAAGAAAGACTGAAGAAAATGGCGTCGGCTGCATCTTTTATACCCCTAACGACCTGACGTCAGGAAAGAGGCGACAGCAACCGACGCAGGACCCAAGACTTTGTAATTCAGGCCGACTGGGGGCAACCTGCCAGCAGGATAACCCAAATGTACTGACTGCAACAGTGAAACACGAAGAACATCTACCTTGTTGTCTTGTAAGCCTTCTATCTTGTTTCAGCATGTTAACAACATCAGATAATAAAAAATAATCTCTGAAAGGAATTAACAGCAAGTCAATCATGCAAACATAATGATGGATTTGAGTCTGTGGTGAAAAACTAAGACATGTTGCTAAGAAAACAGCACTTTGTGAAAGGGATTGGACAACTGTGAGAAGTAAGACATGTTACACAAGTTCCTCAAGGTTGACCAAGATCAAATTTTATCTGCTTCACTTAGCTTACACCAGTGTTTTCTGCACAAGGGGAAGGAGTGTGTACAAGTAGTCATGTATCCATGTAAAGATAAAGTGCTCTCCTTAGAGATAAAGCTGTGGGGAACCAGAACAAAATGTCTTTGTCTCCTTACTGTGAATCACCAGAGAAAGCTCAAACTATGTTACTCAAAGAGCTATGAAAGAAGCCACTAGTATGTCAAAGAAACTGGTTTACAGATCAAACTGTACAGTTTGTTGTGGTGTCCTGGAAGCTGAACTGTCTAAATATTCAGACTGTGAATAATGCTTACTACCAGATGAATGTAGCCTCCTCGGCACACATAAAATGCAAATGTGCAGGAAACTTACTACAGCAGTAAGTCCTGATCACATTCTACTATGCAGAAGGAAGAAACCAACATGCACCCTGACTTTCAGAGATAAGCACCCTTTTCCCCTCTAGCTGGGTTGATGCTGACTTTCCTTGGATGTTGTAATGCTGCTGCTAGTATAAAGGGGATGTTTGCCTGTACCCCTCAAAATGGGCATGTATTTAGGATAGCCAACAGGGCTACTTTCTGTGACTTGCCCCTACAGGTCCACTCTGAAAGCTTGAAAAATGCAATTTTCCTTAGGAAGCCAGGACAAGAAGCGAAACAGTGTTCATAAATGAAGGATGTGTGTGGGGAGGGAATAAGTACCCACACAGAAGCCTTACTTACCCTCATCAGAGGGGAAAGTATTACTGCAACAGTGACCATACTTCCCAACATCTACTATTTTGGTTGACTTATCTACACAACTCCATTAGCTTCTTTGCGTGTATAACTGTTGCAGTTCTGAAGATAAGTTGGATGGGTGGACAACATACAGAAGAGGGCAGTGTTATCTCTTTAGAATAGCACAAGCTATTCCAGTTCTGGTGACAGTAGTTAACCAATAATGCTTTGCTACTCAACGCCAGAAGTCTAAACCTCAAGATGCACGCACTCGAAACTCTCCTTAGCATGGAGAACATCGATATCTGTGCAGTAACAGAAACCTGGTTCAAGGCTCCAGAGAGCACCCCAGCACTACCAGGTTATACCTCATACCATGCTTTTCGGCCCCAAAACTTGGAATGAACCACAAAAGGAGGAGGGGGAGTATCAATATTAGTCAAAGATACCCACACCTCCAGGTTGGTGGCACAGCACAAAGCATCAGAGACTATCCACGTGCAACTAACAGTGGATAAAACTGCCTTCCAGTTTATAGCCTGCTACAGACCACCCTCCCAAACCCAGGAACCCCACTCGGCCTTCCTTAGAACACTGGAAATATGAAGGTCTCTCCGAACACCATTATATTGGGCGACTTCAACTATCCAAACATAGACTGGGAGCATTACTCTAGCTCCAACACCCTAGCCCAAAGGTTCCTAGAATTTATAAACTCAAATGCTATGGAACAACTTGTTACCACTCCCACAAGAGGGGAAAACATACTGGACCTGATCATCACCAACATGGGGACTCTATGCTCCAGACCAGAAGTGTATCCCTCACTGGTAAGATCAGACCATAAACTAATCTCACTGGATATTCACATCCCGACCCCACCCCCTGCCCAGAAAACCACAGTGAAAAACTTCTCTAAAGCAAATTTCACACTCCACCCCCTGCCCAGAAAACCACAGTGAAAAACTTCTCTAAAGCAAATTTCACACTCCTCAAAACCGAGGTGGAATCCTTCAAAGCCTCCGGGCCTGTGGAAAATATGGCCCAGACCGAAGAATCCTTTATAAACGCAACACCTTCAGGAATGCATGGATCATGCAATCCCAAATAAAACCAAGACCCAATCCTCCAAAGGCAGACGTCCTGTCTGGTGGACCCCAGCCATAAACAAACTATACAATAGGAGGAGGAAGCTACTACATGATAGAGCAAAATCCCAAAAAGGGAAGGCATCTCTGATCAGTATTAGCAAAAAACTACGGGCACTCATAAAATCGTCTAAGGCCAGCTTCGAGAGAAAAATTGCACAGGACACTAAGGATAATCACAAGGCTTTCTTTAGTTATGTTAGGAACCTGGGTGGGAATTCCCAGATATGCTCAGAATTAGTCCAAAATGACAAAAAATACACCGAACCCACAGACATTGCCAACATCCTAGCTGACAGGGTCAGTGCAAACTTCTCCCCTCTCCTCACCAAAAGGTCAAATATCTTTCCCAGCAGAGTTCTGCCCCCCTGACATCTCAGATGCTCAGGTAAGAGCCGCCCTCTCCAAAGCAAAAAAAACAGCATCAATGGGACCAGACGGTGTCCTGGGCTGCGTCCTACATGAACTCCAAGAAGAGCTAAACCCAAACATAAAACTACTGTTCAATCTCAGCCTTACTACAGGATATGTACCCAAAGAGTGCTGTACAGCAACAGTGGTCCCTCTCCACAAAGGTGGTGCCTCAACGGATCCTGGAAATTATCACCCCATAAGCCTGACTAGCTTGGTCTGCAAAGCTATGGAAAGGATCATCATGGACCTCATAAATAAAGATATTGGGGACCTACAGACACTGGATCCTACCCAGTTCGGCTTTGTTAAGGGCAGATCCTGCCTCTTAAACCTGGTCGATTTCTTTGAAACAGTCACCAAGGCCATTGACGAGGGGAAGGTGGTCCACACAGCCTACCTGGACCTCGCAAAAGCCTTCGATACAATACCCCACTCGGGCATTATAGATAAGCTCACCAGCTTAAATATAACCCCCTATGTCACTAGATGGGTTGCAAACTGGCTCAAGGACAGAACCCACATGGTTAGAATTGCTGGAGCCATGTCAGACTCCAAACCAGTTACAAGTGGCGTCCCACAAGGCTCAGTCCTGGGACCTCTCTTGTTCGGTATATATTTCTCGGAGGTACAGACCAACACGGAAGGACTGTGGCTGACCAAGTTCACAGGTGACTGCAAACTGGGCACCATAATCGACTCTCCAGCCAACACAAGCATCCTCAAAAAGGGCCTCACAGAAACAGACAACTGGTGCCAGAGACATGGCCTCAAGCTAAATGCGAAAAAGTGTATAGTTATCCCCTTTGGAAAAAACAAAGTGCCCACAAATTACCACATAGGTGGTAATCCATTAAGTACAGAAGAAGTAATTAGGGACCTGGGGACCCAAGTTGATAGCAATCTCTCATTTGACAACCACGTGGCCAAAGTGGTTAGAAAAACATTTTATATAGCCCACCTAATCATGAAGGGATTCACATCTAGATCAGCGGAGGTCATCGTGCCTCTTTACTCATCCCTCATCAGGCCCATAATTGAGTACAATGCCCCTTTTGGGATGTACCTTACCAGACACCTGCAGCAACTGGAAAGACCCCAAAAGTACCTCACCAAGAGGATCAAAGGGCTCATACAGATGCCATATGCTGCCCGGTTAAAGAAACTCCAGCTCTACTCAGTGGCATACCGCCTGCTCAGAGGCGATCTGTGCCTGACGTAGAAAGCCATGTCCAACCTGGAATTAATGGGCATGCTGCACCTCAGAAAATCCAAATCCCATCGAGCTACTCGCTCGACAGACTTGAACCTCAGCACTGAAATAAATAGGACATGCTGGAGGGAAAGATTCATAACCCAGAGGCTCCCTTCACTCTGGAATAAAATCCCAGTCCAGGTTAGGCAGAGTCCCTCATTGACTCTCTTCAAGACGAATCTTGATGAGTGGATGGGAGATCGTAGGTTTACCCCGGGTATCACTTCTGTGTCACTGTTAGACAGAGGCACAATATACTAACCTCGAAAAAGGGCATAGCAAAATTAATTTAAAATGGGTGGCGAAAGTCAAACACACTCTGGCTAGGCTTATAAATGCTCTAGGGCAGATAGCCTAGAATGAACCTATGAACCTATGAGAATGCATACAGTGAAGATGAAGTTCCTGGATCTAAGATGTCCTGGCATTTTCTTAAGGAAAGCTGCAGCAACATATCTGACCCTTGTTATGTTTCCCTGCAGAGGACTGCCATAAGCTTTGTAACAGAAAGTAATGCATTGGCTAACCATTTGGAAATTGTCTGCTTAAGCACTAGAACATAAAGTAGAGGGTGTCAGTCACTATACTTGTGACTAAGCGGGAATATGTTCTAGCTGTCCCTAAGCGTAGCTGAAGTGCAATTCAGAGACACTGGATCTGGTAAACTGCAACAGTTTCAATTAGTCAAATTAATATGCAAAACAGAACAGAATGAGAAATATGTGGAAAATCTGTGACTATCTTATGGAAATTAGAACTTCTTCCAGCCTTTGTGAGCTTCATAGACTCTTTTTTATGTGCACTTTGTGCCATGCACAGAATGCTTGTACAAAGCAAATTTATGCCTTTTTTTTTGTTCACTTTGCAAAGCTCCTTGGGGTCTGCTGCTAACTTAGCAGTTTCCTGTTCTAAGCTGCTAAAACCAGATGCACTTAGGCAAAGGCTGATGCATCTAACTTCGCTGATCAGGAAAGTTTTGGACTGATTTAGAGTGGACAAGGACGTAGTACGGACTTCAGTGACTTTGTATAGCCCACAGACAGTAATGGGGGGAGGGAATGCATGGCCTTCCAAAAAATGTGTATATCAAGTTATGTACAGCCTTCACTATATTTCCCACAGGGCCTTTCACAGATAAACTAGGGACAAGTTGACCATCTCATAGGTTTCTGTCTTAAGGATACTTCAGCAGTTACCTAGCATATTACTGGCACATGTGGATCAGTACATCCATTTCTCAGGGTCACCTCAAGACCAATTCAGTACCGTGTTTGCCTTTTATGGGATGGCACGTTTACCTGATGTGCTTGGTATATAAACTTTTCCCACATTGCCATTACGGTTTACATCTGGACCACAGGGGAGTGGTACCAGAACATGAGGGGCTACCACTTCATCAAATGTCAGGTAGTGTGTGGTACATGGGGGGTGCATTATTAATGCGTTAGCCGTGCATCCTGACAGTGACCATGATTTCCATACTTGGCATACAAGTTCACTCTACAGCCTCTTCCTGCATGGTAAGATTTCTCATGGTTACCTAGTTAACTGTAAAGCATTTCAAGGTCATTAACCATTGGTATTTCAAGGTCTATAGAGTGGTACACACAGTACTGTTTAATCACCTCCCCCCCTTTTTTGTTGTGTCCTCTCTCTGTTTAATTTTCCAGATAATGCACGCTTCGCACTCAAACCTTGGCTGATGACAACAGTGTGTAACACGCACAGAGCTGCGGAGGAGTGCTTCAACAATGCCCTATCCCAGACAGGGAGAGTCACTTTGCGAGTGCTTACCCTGCTCAAAGCCTGAAGTCTGGGGTTGCCCTTTAATATGACTCTGCTACTGCACACAAGATGTTTACTGCCTGCTGCATTCTGCACAACATAATCATGCCTTAGTCTGGTTGCAACTGCACAGACAGTCACAGACAACAGCAGTGCAGCTCCCTCTATTGTTTCCCCCACCAGTGATGACAGCGAAGCTGGCCAACCAATGGCAGCAGCACATCAAACCTCAGGCAGGCACCTGCATGGTATACAGCAGTGCAAGTAAAGAGGTAGCACCTAGCCCACATCTGTGGACCATGACTTTCACTTAACAGTGGGGAAAAATGATACACAGGTAATACTTGATGCATACAGTGTGTTACTTGTGGCCCATGCTGTGTGGTGCATGGTCAACTTATACTGTACATCCGACATTTCTTATTTTTCAACAGAAAAGTGTTTCATACAATACTATCAGTCATCATTTGTACAATGCTGAAGGGTTAAGTTCCCCGAGTGCTAGTTATACTGGCAAGGAATGAGTGTGGAAGAGCAGGTGCTGTGACATGTTTATGTCCATACTGTTATTTTTAGCTGCACTTCCCAAAGCAGACTATACTGACTTAATCAGCACAAATTACTTGCACTAAGAAAAATCTTTTTCCATTTTTTTCCAACCGTTTGTATTCTGTGCTACATGACTTTTCAGATAATAGTTTTGCAGCAGCCAATTGTGTAAACTGTTTTCCTCTTACAAATTTTCATACCGGTTTATATTTGGAAAATGTCGCACACAATGAACCCTGAAGACAGTGTGGTGTGTGATTTTATGTCCTTTGTGTTTTTGTGCACTGTTTGTTCGAATCGGTTTTGTCAAAAAAAAACTTTTCAGCAGAGGCCTGTGGAATAAAGCTCCAACATACTACAAACATTTTTAAACAGACATTCAGTAATATACATTAACATGCATGAAATAATATACATTAACAATTATGCATACATTTGCTAGTTAGATTATGTTCACATGAAAGAAAAGGCAACAACTGCAGTATAAAAGATACTTGTGCCTTAGTAAATGTTGAACACCGAGCATTTGAAGAGACGCATTACTATGTGGTGAGACAGATAACAGCTCATGTGAGTAGTGCTTAGAAATTCAAAGAAAAATGATGAAAAAAGGAACTAGGCAGGACAGAAAATGTTAATATTGTAGTTAGAGATGGGGTGTAAAGCAGGTTCGGAGTCCAGAATCTTGTCTTAACTTTCTTTAGGTCTAGCTTGTTCTTTTTCTTTATCCTTTTTCTTTTCTTTTTCCTCAAGCTTCTCCATAGATTTAGCTGGCAAGGGAGAAGCAGACAGTTGACAGGAAGAGCCTGACTATGCAGACAACAGGTCTTTAATTTCCAACTTCTCTCTTCAACCCTGCAACATTCTGTCATGCAATTTGAGGGCTCTAATCTCCAAATCAAGGCTACAAGATAACTTTTCATAGGATCTGAAATGCCTTCAGATCGTGATGTGATAGTTGACACCCTGCAAACCGGCAGAGCACATCCAATCATCCTTCCTCAATTGAGGCTGTATGGACTGCACCATGATCACCCAGAATTTTGTCTGTTTCACAAATTGATTTAGATGGCTCAGACCCAAAAATGGTCTGAGGTCTCCTGTCTTCTTTGGAACTAAAAAAAATGGAACAGACCGTGGATCCTAACTGGCCTGGGGGAACCATCTGGATGACTCTTGCTTAGCAACTTTAACACTTCTGTTGCTGCAGATTCCAACTGATCCGGTGGTGTATCTGGAAAGTTCAACCTTTTGTTTGGAGTTGACAAAGACGGTATGGTATAGCCTCTGGTGATTATCCACAGCACCCATGAACTGGATGTTACAGTTTTTCAGGTTAAAGGGTGTAAGATTAAATGTTCCACAACTGCCTCCAGAGTGTAAGAGTTGGGCAACCATGCTAGAACACTGGTAAGGTCTCTCAGTGAAGTGGCTATGACAACCTTGTTTCTGTGGTCTGCTTCTGTCTCTCGGGCAGTGTCCGTTCAAATTACCTCTGCCACAAGGAGGTCTATTCCCAACAGTGTCATGGTGAAACCCCTGTGACTTTCTAAACCACATATTCCAACCTCCCCTTTGATTACTAGAAAAGGATCTCTGTGGATTAGAAAAACAGATTCTTACAGCAAAAGGGTCTTACTGTTTTACTCACTCCTGGTAAATGTCTACTTTACCTTAAGTCTATAAAGAGTGCAACCATCATAGGGGGCACATACAAAAGAAGCCTTGAAACTTTCCAGGCAATCACATAGCCACATCCAGGCATGCCAGCTACTCGATGTGCCATCAGCTGCATTTGACAGCTGTACGGCCACATATGATGTAAACTGCAGGGTAGACATTTGTATGTCTATTTTTTTGGACATCTGACAGTAATTTACCAAAAAGAGATATGGAAAGTTCCTTGATCTAGTCCCTTTGGAAAAGTGTCAAAAGGGCTAGGTAGTTCAGCACTCAAAGTGCGAAGGTTACCAAAGCATAAATTTGTTTCCCTAGTCTGTCAAACGTCCTGGATTCTCAGTTAGGGTGATGGACAAAGGAACTTTCCTTTGATAGTTCCCTCTTTGTGGTTGCTGCCACCACCATGGTATGTACTGGAGGGCCTTAAGACCAATCTTTCCTATAATTTGGTGCAATCAAGATTCTGTCCATTTTTTTTTTTAAAGAAATTGGGTCTGTTATGTCAGGTTCCTTCCAAGCCTTCTAAGCAACTAGGTCTATTAACATATCAGGAGGTGGGACTACCCCGGACGCTTAATCTAAATCCGTGTCTTTAGTAATCAACTAGGGGAGGCATCTATGTACTTTCATTTGCACATCCTCTTTGGCAGGAAATATTTCAGGGGCTCTGGTGGAGACGCATTGGAACTAGATGGAGAGCTTGAACATCAAACTGCCTTGAAGCTAACTGCATCAGTCTGTCCCTGTCGACTCGAACAAGAAAAATGAGGCACGGGATCCACTGGGAGTTGGAATGAATCTTAACTCTGTGCATGAACCTGTCTCCCTGGCTTATCCAAAGCTTTTTCCACAGCCTCAAAAGCCAACTCATCTACTGAGGCTGTGAAAAGGGTCTTGGCTGGGCAGCACAGACAGCAAAAGAGATCTGAGGTATTCTGAGGAAGAGAGGAAATTATGGGTAAGAGGAGACAGATCCTTGGATCCACAAATCTGAAAGGTGCTGATGCTGGATCTGAATTGGATCCAGGTACCAAAAGGTTGAAGCACATGAAAAAAAGAAAAGACTGGAACCATAGGTTTGCAAACTTCCTCTACCTCTGGTTCATCATCTGTTGAAAAGGGCCACCTCTGCCCCAGCCAACCCTATCTGAAGTGTAGTGAAAGGGCTGATGCTGGGGTTTCCTGAACTATAAGGATTTAGACCCCTTTCTGACTTCTGCTATAGAATCTTTAAGGGATCACAAATTTGATGCCTACAGCAAACAAAGTCTGACCTTCCTGCTCACCTAAATTCTTCTTTCACAGCAGGGACGAATAAGGAAGTGCCATCACCTGCTGCATTTGTGAAGGATGCCTCAAAATTCTCCAAAAAGTCACAAAGGTAAAGCCAGGCATGACACCTCTTCGTAATACCTGTACCCAGTGCTCTGGCCCCTCCATCCGCAGCATTATTTAAGAGCCACATGAACAGGATGATTATGTTTAGCATAATCCCCTTGTAGTCTCCATCTTCTAGACTCTGGCATGGTTGCTTACACAGAGTCTAGAGTTTGCTTTGCTAAACATTTGGAAGCAGTTCCTGTGTGTTGCATAATTCAATGATCTCAGGGCAAAATGGCCAAGGGGTATGCACGCTATCCCATTCTATCAATCAACCCAGAATTCTTGCTGGAAGGATGGACTGCAGCTATTTGGTGGCTGCTGCTATGATCACAGTTAAACAGAGGCCTAATGGACCAGTGCTACCTACCTAGGAGGAAGGAAAATATTATCAGGCTTTCTCAGGATGGCTTATGAGTAGATAGGTTCTTGCCATGCTCTCCTGACAGCCAAATCTATCAGATGGTCAGCAAGATGGACCATCCAGAAGGTAGAACGGTGGAGAAAGTACAGTTTTGTACCTACCATAAATGTAGATGTTCGAGTGCTAATACAGCTGCAGTAATCACAGATGGGTTTTCAGCAGTCAGGCGGTCCCTCGGTCGGTCGAATACCAAAGTCTTGGTCCGGCGTCAGTTGTCGTCGCTTACTCTTCTGACTTCAGTAAGGCCAGAGTATATAAGACACAGCCAACGCTATGTTCTTCAGTCTTTCTTGCCCCAGATGTCAGGTGCCCCCAAAAGGAAGGCAATACATAAATAAGGCTTATCTACATATGCAAGCAATGCAATGTAATGCAAAATCAGTGTAAGCAAGCAAATAAAACATAGCAGGATAACCCAGTCAGGTGGTATGAAGAGGTTGTTAGGCCCCATGCCTTTACCAAGTGGGGAAGGAGGGAGGGAAACCTGTACTGCAGCTGTATTAGCACTCGAACATCTACATTTATGATAGGTACAAAACTGTACTATGTTCATCGTGCATACAGCTGCAGTAATCACAGATGGGTAGAGTCCCAAAGCTATGCATAGGGTGGTAGGTGCTATGAGGAACTGGGGTGAGCCAGAATGCCCTGCAAAACAGCAGTGGCAAAGCCTGCTCTTGTTCTGGAATATAAGGGCAGGTGGTAGTGTTTTGTGAAGGTATGTACAGAACTCCAAGTGGCTGCCTCCAAAATATCCTTCGTAGGAACACCTCTGAGGAAGGCTGTAGAGGTGGCTGTGGCCCTGGTGGAGTGAGATCTGATACCAGTAGGGACAGATTTCCCATGATAGGAATAACAAAACCGTATGCAGTGGCCAATCCACTTGGAAATGGTCTGTTTGGTAACTGGTTTCCTTGAGCCCCTACGCATAGGACACAAAAAGTTGTTCTGATTTCCTGAAGGACTTTGTTCTGTCCAAATAATAACGTAGCTGCCTATGGATGTCTAAAGAGTGAAGCAACCTCTCCCCTTTGTTTTGAGGGTTAGGATAAAAGGTAGGAAGGTGTATGGCTTGATTTAAGGCTACCCTGGATACCACTTTTGGCATAAAAGATGGGTTGGTACGAAGGGAAACCCTGTCCTGATGGAAGATGAGGAAGGGCTGCACTGCCATGAGGGCCTGTAGTTCAGAAACCCTACGAGCTGAAGTGATGGCCAGAAGGAAAGCTGTTTTCCAGGACAAATGTTGCAGATCTGTTGAGGCAGCAGGTTCAAAGGGAGGCAATGTTAATTTTTCTAGTATGTAATTAAGGTCCCAGGCTGGTATTGGTTGCTTCCTTGGAGGTCTTATATTCTTAGCCCCTCTGAGGAACTGTCGTAAGAGTGGGTGAGAGAATAAAGGAGGATCCGTGTTGAATTCTACAGAAATGGCTGAGGCATGTATTTTTATGGAAGAAAATGAAAGTCCACTGTTCAGCAGTTCAGCTAGGTACTGTAAAACCTGAGGCAAGTTCAATTTTCTAGGGTCCTGGCCTCTTTTCTCATTCCAACAGCAAAACTGCTTCCATTTTGCGGAGTAAGCTTTTCTAGTAGATGGTCTTCTGGCCTCCAAAATGACATCCTGCACCTCCTTGGAGAGTAGGGACTGTTGTGGTGTCAAGGAATTTTCCATGCAGCGAGGTTGAGTGTTTTTAGCTGACTGTGAAGAGTTTTGTAGCTGTTCTGAGTCAGTAAAAGAGGCATTAGAGGCAGGGACCAGGGAGGAATATGTGTTAGGCTCCTCAGGAGTGGATACCAGTGTTGCCTTGGCCAATCTGGAGCAATCAGTATCATCCTCGGTTTGTCTGTTCTTGCTTTCAAAAGCACCTTGGGCAGAAGGGGCAGAGGTGGGAATGCATAAACTGTCCATGCTGTCCAACTGAATGAAAGGGCGTCCACTTTCCAGGCCTTTGGATGAAAGGTCCTTGAACAAAACTTTTTCAGTTGATGGTTCCTGTGGGAGGCAAAAAGATCCATGTCTGGCCTCCCCCACGCTTGGATTATCTCTCTAAACACCTGAGGATGCAACTTCCATTCGTGTGGATCTGTCATATTTCTGCTTAGAGTGTCTGCCAGTGTGTTTTCCAGTCCTGGCAAGTACTGTGCTTGAAGTTCGATTTGTCTTTCCAGAGCCAAGTTCCAAAGAGTCATGGCTAGTCTGCACAAGGGGTATGAATGTGTTCCTCCTTGTTTGTTTATGTACCACATTACTGTGGTGTTGTCTGTTCTTATCAGTAATTGTCCTGGATGCAGGAAGTCCTGGAAAGCTGTAATTGCATTTATTACTGCTAGCATTTCTTTTTGATTGATGTGAAGGTGCTTTTCCTTTTGGGACCATCTGCCCTGAATGCACCTGTCCTTCATGTGTGCCCCCAGGCGTAATCTGAGGCGTCTGTGGTTATGACTTGTTTTGCTTGAGGCTTGCAGAAAGGAAGGCCTGTGTTTACTTGACATGCTTGGGCCCACCATAGAAATTCCTTTTGCAAACATGGAATTATTGGTATAATTGCTTCCAAACTGTGACTGTGTTGAGACCATAGATTTTTAGGTACCATTGAAGTTTCCTCATATGCAGCTTTGCACATGGGATTAGAAGAATGCAAGATGCCATGAATCCCAGAGCCTGCAGGATTTTCCTTGCAGTAAGCCTGGTACTTTTGCTAGTGTTTGAAGTACTGAGATAGTTGCCCTTGTTTTTCTGGCGTAAGATATGCCATCTGGGTGTTTGTGTCCAAGTTGGCACCCAGGAAGGTTATTTTCTGAGATGGTGTTAGCCTTGATTTCTCCTTGTTGATGGTATATCCCAGAGAAAGCAGTAACCGTGTCACATATGCCAGATGTTCCAGTAGTATCGTTTGCTGTCCGCTTGGATCAGGCAGTCGTCCAGATAAGGGTAAATTTGTATCCCTTGAAGTCTGCAGCAGGCAATCACTGATGCCAGGCACTTTGTGAATACTCTGGGCAGTAGATAAGCCAAAGGGCAATGCAGAGAATTGATAGTGGATTGAACCTGCAAGAAATCTGAGGTATCTTCTGCAGCTTTGTCTGATTGGGACATGCAGGTATGCCTCCTTGAGGTCCAATGTTACCAGCCAAAACTCCTTGCCCAGCATGGGAAGAAGTTGCTGTAATGTGAGCATCTTGAATTTTGGTACGAGTAGGAATGTGTTTAGGATGGATAAGTCCAAAATGGGTCTCCAGTCGGTTCCTTTTCTTGGTACCAGAAAAAGTCTTGAATAAAAACCTTGACCTTGTTGGTGTGTAGGTACCTTTTGTATAGCTCTCATGTTTAGGAGCTTTGAAATTTGCAGTTGTGCCTCTGCCCTTTGATTTTGTGGCAGGTTTGGCATGCCTCTCATTTTTGGAAGAGTGTGAAATTGAAATTTGTAGCCTCTGTTTATAATGTCCAGTATCCATTTTTCTGTTGTGACAATATGCCAATTGCATGCAAATAATGCTAGTTTCCCTCCCAAAGGTGCTGCCAGCTGAGACTTGCTTGGCATGGAAATGAGGGAGTCATTGGGTTTGCTTCCTGTATTGATGTGCACTGTCTTCACCACCTCTTGGTGCTGGAGATTGCCATTGTCTGCCTCTATATGATCCTTGTGATTGCCCTCTGCCCCTTGTGCGTCTGTATCTACCTCTTTTGGGCTTGTCAGTGGCTGGAAAGGACCAGTTTTTTGAAGGCCAATTTCTGCTAAAACGTGGTGGTTGGACCTGTAAGAAAGCCTTGACAGTTTGCATAGATTTGGCTTTTTCTTCCATTTTCCGTAGTATCTCCTCAGCATTAGTACCAAATAGTACATCCTTTTGTAAAGGAGCATCAAGAAGTTTAGCTTTCACATGATCATGTAAATTTTGTTCCCTAAGCCAGGCATGTCTGCGAATGACTGATCCTGTAGCAGCCGCTCTACTCGAAGCCTCTAGGGCATCATAACCACATTGTAAGGTGCGTTTACCCACTTGCTCTGCACTATGCATCATATCCTGTAACTCTTTTAAATCTGGTTGTTCAGGTTGAGACATTTTGTTCCTTAATTGTGATAACCGGAACTGTTGATATTTAATCATATGAAACTGACAGTTTAATACCTTTTTACCCCACCTTTCTAGAGATCTGGATTCCCTTTCTGCAGGGAGTGGATTCTTGGCAGTGGAGGCCTTTAATCCCTTGGGGCCTTGTGAAATGGTTTCAGGGTCAGCATTATGGCCTTTGTAGAGAAATTGGTGAGAGCTGGGTACTCTGTAATACCTATCAGGTTTTGCTGGTGCAGGAGGCAGAGAATCAGGGTTAAGGCAAGCCTCCGAATAGACATCATCCAGTACATCCAAAACAGGGGGTATAGCCAGAGGTCTGTGCTGAGGTAACCAAAGAAATTCCCTAAGTCTTTTCTTGGAATCTGAAAAGTCTTGGCCTTCCCAATGGAAGTGTTCCCTCAAAGTGTGCAAGGTTTCCCCAAAGGAAAAATCCTCAGGAGGGGATACAGAAGGAATGGACTGTTCTGCATCCGAATCCTCAAAAGGATAGTAAGAGTGTTCCTCTGCATCAGAATGTTCTGATAAAATGGATCCCTGATCAGAAGAGGGAGATTCTTCCTCCACTCTGGGTCTCTTGTCAGGAGGGGGCTGAGAACCTCTGATAAGAGTAATTAAATCCTCAGCCATTTTAAGCATCTGTTTCTTAGGCATGGGTCCAGGAGATGGGCCCTGTGCAACAGGCCTCATGGGATGCCTGGCTGCTTTGGATTTAGTAAAAGACTTTATTGAAAAAGAAGATGAGGGCCTAAATACACCATGGGTGGAGGTGGACCTGTCCACATTAGAAGGCTCGACATTAGCAGGGGCTTCGGTTGTAGTCTGAGAAAGGGCCGAGGACCCAGCGGTCTCGGGTACAGAGGACACCGCCAAAGGAGTGTCGTCGGTAGTCAGGGACTGCAAAGGCGTCTCGCTGAGAACCGGACCACGTGTAGCCTGTTTTGGCGTGGTGTCGGTGGGGACCGCGGGTCTCGCGTGTCGGTCCTTTTCCTTGCGTTTTTTGGTCAAAACGGTAGTCGGAATGTCCGATGACATTTTATAATCAAAAGCTTTACCAAAGTAGTGTTGGGCGAACTCCGCCCGACGCTTAATAGTGCGTTTATTGAAGGTAGCGCAAAAGCGACAGCCCGAGACGTCGTGGTCTGGGCCCAAACAAGGTATGCAAAGGGAATGGAAATCCTTATGCGGTATTTGCTTCCCACAAGAAATACAATTATTAACTTTTTCTGACATCGGTCTGAGGCAAGAAAAGTTTCCCCAACGGGGTACTTAGCTTTAAAGAAGACTTCGGTTCCAATTTTTTTGCAATTCAGGAGCTGGCCGACCGGCACTTGCGAACTGCTTCTGCTTCGGACACCGCGCGGCATAAAAGACTGAAGAACATGGCGTCGGCTGTGTCTTATATACTCTGGCCTTACTGACGTCAGAAGAGTAAGCGACGACAACCGACGCCGGACCAAGACTTTGGAATTCGGCCGACCGAGGGACCGCCTGACGGCTGAAAACCCATCTGTGATTACTGCAGCTGTATGCACGATGAACATCTATAGCCCTCAAATAATACATCCTTCTCTTGAGAGGATAGTTCTGTAGACCATGATCCTTTCTGTTGTAACAATTCCAAGACCTCACCAAACTGCTTGACCAGCCGATGATAGACCATGGTCCTGTCACCACAAAGTCATGACAGGCAGAAAAAGCTGACGTGCACCCAGACTGTGGAAACACCATAACCCAAATCACAAAGCTGCCTGAATGCAAGTTTTAAGATACCTCGCCATCCAAACAGACAACCTTTTACACTTGGTAGAGCATGTCAGTCTTGTTGAAGGCTTTTATTGTAGCAGAACTTCTCTAGGCAGTAAGCGCTTTCACGTTGTATAAACGCTTCTTCAGACTTCAACATAATACAATGAATTTCATGCCTTTAAATACTATGGTCGCTAAAAGCTTGATTAATCAATCAATTAAATAGTATTTTAAATTATTAAAGTGCCAGTGCTCACAAAATACATGAATGACAAAAACATAAAATAAAAACATAAGCATATTATGCATATTAAATTAAGCATATATATTGATCTATTTTTAAAAACTGCCATAAAGAGTTAACATGTTAAAACACTTGTGATATACTGAGAAACTTAATGCTTAAAAGCCTTGGCTGCTAAAAATGGTTTCAAAGTAATTTTATCATTTAGGCCATATTTATGTGCCTGGAGCCTGAGAATCCATCTGTTCTCAACCTCCTCTGTGCGATTCTTGATGTTCCCTAGCCTACTATTGCTTTTAACCAATTCTAAAACCTTAAACTTGAAGTGATGTAAGGACCCTTTCTCCATGACATGTCGTGCCAATGCGTTGGTCATATCTTCTTTGTTAACTGCATAGACATGTTCTCTTATGCGTTCCCGCAGCGTGCGGTTTGTTTTTCCCACATAATATTTCTGACAAAGTTGACATTGGGCCAGATAAACTAGATTCTTAGATCTACAGTCAGCATAGCACCTAAAGGTATAAATTCTTCCAGTATGTGGATGAATGAATGCATTTTCTGCTGTTATGAATCTACATTGGTTGCAGGTTCGGCAGGGAAAGGTACCTTCTCTCTGTGATATGAGATGTTCTACTTCTGTTTTTTCATAGCATAAGAGCCTCTTTAGAGACTTCATGTTCTTATAGGCTATGTTTGGTACCTCTTCAACTAATGTCCTAATTCTCTCATCCATAACTAAGATTTTCCAATTGTTCTCTATGATCTTTTTGATCTGACCATTTCTATTAGTGAATGGTATAATAAGTCTTGTTTTTTACAATGGGTGACTTCTTTGTGTTTGTATTGTTGGTTTCTAACTTTTTATGATAGAATGGTCGACCCCTATCTGATCTTATTTCATCTGTCATGGCTATAGTGTCATGAACAGCTTCTTTGTTATATCCTCTCTGTATAAAATTCCTTTCTAGTGTTTTTTTCTGGTTTGCAAAGGCTAATTCATCAGTAGTTAATTTAGATGCCCTTAGTGTTTGGTTCATCACTATGTTTGAATAGATATGTCTAGGATGCATGCTGTTGCGATGAAGCAAGTTGTTTCTCCAGCATGTCTTTCTAAACATTTCCGTGTTAATACCATTTGGTCCCTTGGTTAACTGGACATCAAGAAATTGTATTATGTCACATGAATGAGTGCTTTGAAACTCCAGAAAATCAGTTGTCCCATTCAAATAACAGATAAATTCAACTAAATCTTGCTCTGTCCCTCTCCATATCAAAAACGTCGTCCACAAAACGACTATAATGTATTATGTGCTGATTAAATACTATATTATTCAGCACATAGGCATCCTCCCAATATGCCAACACTAGGTTGGCGTAGGAGTTTGCGCATGGGGTTCCCATTGCAACTCCCTTTTTTTGTAGATAATAGTTGTTTCCATACACCAGGACGTTATTTTCTAATACTATTTCAAGCAAGGACTTCCATCTAGTTATTTTGCTATTTTCTATACCATTGTTCAGTAAAAATAGTCTCAAGTAATCGATGCCTATGTTGTTAGGAATCGATGTAAACAAAGATTTCACATCTAGAGTGACAAAAAAGTCGTCATTGTCAATAGGATTCTTATCATTGCACCTTGCAAGGTCCTCTATGAACTGTTGTGCATCTCTTAAAATATATTTAGTATTATTAACTATTGGTTTGAATTGCTTATCTAAAAATATAGACAGTGACTCAGTCAGCCATCCTTTACTGGAAACAATGGGTCTTAATGGTGGGTCAAAGTTCTTTGTGTATTTTAGGTAGACCCCTAAACGTGGGCACTAAGGGGTTCTCAATGAGGAAATATCTATATAACTCCATATCAATAACATTGGTAAGAACCAAGTCATATAACTGTGCATGTACACCCTTAATCAATTTATTTAGTGAATTTGCACTTAAGGGGGTATATGTATCAACCTCTGCAAGCATCAAAGATATTTTTCTATTGTACATTTCCCTATCCATAATTACTATGGCTCCCCCCTTGTCAGCCTGTCTTATCACTATTTCATTGTTACGCTGTAGATTAAAAATGGCTTTTTTCTCTTCCGTTGTTGTATTAAAAAATTCTGATTTCCCTGCATTCTTATCATACAGCTCTAGTAGATCATGTTCACAAGCACGTTCAAAAACTTCAAGTAGAGGATGTTGCTGTGGTATAAACAAGGATGGTTTCTTGAAAACATTAATATTATCTGAATTAATTGTATGTGGTGAATCTTCACCATATAACATTTTCAAAGCTATATTTCTAGTGAACATTTTAATTTCTACTATGAAATCAGTTACGTCTGTGAATCCGGAAGGGATAAAACTTAGTCCTTTGTTTAAGATAGACAATTCATAGTCATTGAGCTCATACCTTGAGATGTTAATGACTAAATTTGGTGTATCGATCTCAGAGCTTTTCTTTGCTTCTCGTAGATCTCTTCTGTTCCCTTTCTTTTTTTGGTGGTGTTCTGTGGTGGCCATGTCCTTATTTCTACTGGCTTGAAGGGAAGCGGAAAAGAAGGGAACCCTTCAGGAGATGTAAAGACTTCACCTTCTCCTTCTCCTTCAATTACATCCACAGCGGAACTCACGGCTGGTGACTTTCTTCTAGCATCTTGTTTGGAGCTTGAATTACTGCTTTCCTTGTTAGTTGGTTGGAGGGCGCCTTCACCGTCGAGGTGAACCATCGCTTCGATAGTAACTTGTCGCTTGGTATTCACTCCAGATTTCGTCATCGATGAGGCACCAATATCCAAATTTTCATTCTCAGCGATGGATGATTCAGTGCAAGGGGGAGGATCCGATGGTGTCGTCATCTGTAGGGGGGTGTTGCGATGGAAAGTACCTCCATTGACGTTACGATATGTAGATGAATTGCTATTATTGACAGCATTATGCGAATGATGGTTAGCTTTGTCTCTCGGCCACGAGAACACTTGGCCTTTTTGAAAATCAACATAATCTCTTTCCAGCTTTCTTTTTTTATCCTGTATGGATTTCTGATCAATAGAACAAAGCATGACTTTGAGGTCATCATACAGCATATCCAGTTCATGTTCATCAAGTAAACTCAGTAGCTCTGCTTCCAGGATTCGAATTTCATTTAATAAAGTCTCTAGCATCACATTGTAGTGTTCAACTAGTATTTTAACATAGCCAAAACTGGTGTCTAAATTTAATTTCTGCCATTTAGATAGTAAACCGGGGTTAGAGTTCCCAAATGTGGGCATCTTAACAACTCTTAGCCCCCTCGGTATAAGTCGGAAGCTCAGACAAGCTTCCATGTGTGATTTCTGCCATTGGATATTCTTCAGCTTATGTAGTTTGTTCTCTAGGCGTTGGGTAATTAAGATTATATCCATATCATGTTTGCGATTTGTGTTTGCTGTATCGATAGTACTTAAGTCCTTTGCTGTTAGCTTCAATAATGGGTTTGCATTCATCTCGACAAGACTGTGGAGACTAAATGTCTTGTCCATTAATGGTACATTTAAGTTTAAATTTTTACTTATCTCAACAGCCATGTTCCAGCGAGAGGTAGACAGTCAACAGGTAAAGGCAAAACAAACACCTCAGCAGGATGGCCTAAATGATAAAATTACTTTGAAACCATTTTTAGCAGCCAAGGCTTTTAAGCATTAAGTTTCTCAGTATATCACAAGTGTTTTAACATGTTAACTCTTTATGGCAGTTTTTAAAAATAGATCAATATATATGCTTAATTTAATATGCATAATATGCTTATGTTTTTATTTTATGTTTTTGTCATTCATGTATTTTGTGAGCACTGGCACTTTAATAATTTAAAATACTATTTAATTGATTGATTAATCAAGCTTTTAGCGACCATAGTATTTAAAGGCATGAAATTCATTGTATTATGTTGAAGTCTGAAGAAGCGTTTATACAACGTGAAAGCGCTTACTGCCTAGAGAAGTTCTGCTACAATAAAGGTCTCTTTTCTACATTGGAATCTTGGATTATTAGCTACTTCTGTGCCTTTGGGATTGTTTTGCTGTTCTGCTTTTTCGTTTTACAAAGGCACTTTATCCTGCTGAGGTGTTTGTTTTGCCTTTACCTGTTGACTGTCTACCTCTCGCTGGAACATGGCTGTTGAGATAAGTAAAAATTTAAACTTAAATGTACCATTAATGGACAAGACATTTAGTCTCCACAGTCTTGTCGAGATGAATGCAAACCCATTATTGAAGCTAACAGCAAAGGACTTAAGTACTATCGATACAGCAAACACAAATCGCAAACATGATATGGATATAATCTTAATTACCCGACGCCTAGAGAACAAACTACATAAGCTGAAGAATATCCAATGGCAGAAATTACACATGGAAGCTTGTCTGAGCTTCCGACTTATACCGAGGGGGCTAAGAGTTGTTAAGATGCCCACATTTGGGAACTCTAACCCCAGTTTACTATCTAAATGGCAGAAATTAAATTTAGACACCAGTTTTGGCTATGTTAAAATACTAGTTGAACACTACAATGTGATGCTAGAGACTTTATTAAATGAAATTCGAATCCTGGAAGCAGAGCTACTGAGTTTACTTGATGAACGTGAACTGGATATGCTGTATGATGACCTCAAAATCATGCTTTGTTCTATTGATCAGAAATCCATACAGGATAAAAAAAGAAAGCTGGAAAGAGATTATGTTGATTTTCAAAAAGGCCAAGTGTTCTCGTGGCCGAGAGACAAAGCTAACCATCATTCTCATAATGCTGTCAATAATAGCAACTCATCTACATATCGTAACGTCAATGGAGGTACTTTCCATCGCAACACCCCCCTACAGATGACGACACCATCGGATCCCCCCCCTTGCACTGAATCATCCATCGCTGAGAATGAAAATTTGGATATTGGCGCCTCATCGATGACGAAATCTGGAGTGAATACCAAGCGACAAGTTACTATCGAAGCGATGGTTCACCTCGACGGTGAAGGCGCCCTCCAACCAACTAACAAGGAAAGCAGTAATTCAAGCTCCAAACAAGATGCTAGAAGAAAGTCACCAGCCGTGAGTTCCGCTGTGGATGTAATTGAAGGAGAAGGAGAAGGTGAAGTCTTTACATCTCCTGAAGGGTTCCCTTCTTTTCCACTTCCCTTCAAGCCAGTAGAAATAAGGACATGGCCACCACAGAACACCACCAAAAAAAGAAAGGGAACAGAAGAGATCTACGAGAAGCAAAGAAAAGCTCTGAGATCGATACACCAAATTTAGTCGTTAACATCTCAAGGTATGAGCTCAATGACTATGAATTGTCTATCTTAAACAAAGGACTAAGTTTTATCCCTTCCGGATTCACAGACGTAACTGATTTCATAGTAGAAATTAAAATGTTCACTAGAAATATAGCTTTGAAAATGTTATATGGTGAAGATTCACCACATACAATTAATTCAGATAATATTAATGTTTTCAAGAAACCATCCTTGTTTATACCACAGCAACATCCTCTACTTGAAGTTTTTGAACGTGCTTGTGAACATGATCTACTAGAGCTGTATGATAAGAATGCAGGGAAATCAGAATTTTTTAATACAACAACGGAAGAGAAAAAAGCCATTTTTAATCTACAGCGTAACAATGAAATAGTGATAAGACAGGCTGACAAGGGGGGAGCCATAGTAATTATGGATAGGGAAATGTACAATAGAAAAATATCTTTGATGCTTGCAGAGGTTGATACATATACCCCCTTAAGTGCAAATTCACTAAATAAATTGATTAAGGGTGTACATGCACAGTTATATGACTTGGTTCTTACCAATGTTATTGATATGGAGTTATATAGATATTTTCTCATTGAGAACCCCTTAGTGCCCACGTTTAGGGGTCTACCTAAAATACACAAAGAACTTTATGACCCACCATTAAGACCCATTGTTTCCAGTAAAGGATGGCTGACTGAGTCACTGTCTATATTTTTAGATAAGCAATTCAAACCAATAGTTAATAATACTAAATATATTTTAAGAGATACACAACAGTTCATAGAGGACCTTGCAAGGTGCAATGATAAGAATCCTATTGACAATGACGACTTTTTTGTCACTCTAGATGTGAAATCTTTGTTTACATCGATTCCTAACAACATAGGCATCGATTACTTGAGACTATTTTTACTGAACAATGGTATAGAAAATAGCAAAATAACTAGATGGATGTCCTTGCTTGAAATAGTATTAGAAAATAACGTCCTGGTGTATGGAAACAACTATTATCTACAAAAAAAGGGAGTTGCAATGGGAACCCCATGCGCAAACTCCTACGCCAACCTAGTGTTGGCATATTGGGAGGATGCCTATGTGCTGAATAATATAGTATTTAATCAGCACATAATACATTATAGTCGTTTTGTGGACGACGTTTTTTTGATATGGAGAGGGACAGAGCAAGATTTAGTTGAATTTATCTGTTATTTGAATGGGACAACTGATTTTCTGGAGTTTCAAAGCACTCATTCATGTGACATAATACAATTTCTTGATGTCCAGTTAACCAAGGGACCAAATGGTATTAACACGGAAATGTTTAGAAAGACATGCTGGAGAAACAACTTGCTTCATCGCAACAGCATGCATCCTAGACATATCTATTCAAACATAGTGATGAACCAAACACTAAGGGCATCTAAATTGACTACTGATGAATTAGCCTTTGCAAACCAGAAAAAAAACACTAGAAAGGAATTTTATACAGAGAGGATATAACAAAGAAGCTGTACATGACACTATAGCCATGACAGATGAAATAAGATCAGATAGGGGTCGACCATTCTATCATAAAAAGTTAGAAACCAACAATACAAACACAAAGAAGTCACCCATTGTAAAAAACAGACTTATTATACCATTCACTAATAGAAATGGTCAGATCAAAAAGATCATAGAGAACAATTGGAAAATCTTAGTTATGGATGAGAGAATTAGGACATTAGTTGAAGAGGTACCAAACATAGCCTATAAGAACATGAAGTCTCTAAAGAGGCTCTTATGCTATGAAAAAACAGAAGTAGAACATCTCATATCACAGAGAGAAGGTACCTTTCCCTGCCGAACCTGCAACCAATGTAGATTCATAACAGCAGAAAATGCATTCATTCATCCACATACTGGAAGAATTTATACCTTTAGGTGCTATGCTGACTGTAGATCTAAGAATCTAGTTTATCTGGCCCAATGTCAACTTTGTCAGAAATATTATGTGGGAAAAACAAACCGCACGCTGCGGGAACGCATAAGAGAACATGTCTATGCAGTTAAAGAAGATATGACCAACGCATTAGCACGACATGTCATGGAGAAAGGGTCCTTACATCACTTCAAGTTCAAGGTTTTAGAATTGGTTAAAAGCAATAGTAGGCTAGGGAACATCAAGAATCGCACAGAGGAGGTTGAGAACAGATGGATTCTCAGGCTCCAGGCACATAAATATGGCCTAAATGATAAAATTACTTTGAAACCATTTTTAGCAGCCAAGGCTTTTAAGCATTAAGTTTCTCAGTATATCACAAGTGTTTTAACATGTTAACTCTTTATGGCAGTTTTTAAAAATAGATCAATATATATGCTTAATTTAATATGCATAATATGCTTATGTTTTTATTTTATGTTTTTGTCATTCATGTATTTTGTGAGCACTGCACTTTAATAATTTAAAATACTATTTAATTGATTGATTAATCAAGCTTTTAGCGACCATAGTATTTAAAGGCATGAAATTCATTGTATTATGTTGAAGTCTGAAGAAGCGTTTATACAACGTGAAAGCGCTTACTGCCTAGAAGTTCTGCTACAATAAAGGTCTCTTTTCTACATTGGAATCTTGGATTATTAGCTACTGGTGTGCCTTTGGGATTGTTTTGCTGTTCTGCTTTTTCGTTTTACAAAGGCACTTTATCCTGCTGAGGTGTTTGTTTTGCCTTTACTTGTTGAAGGCTTCCTGTGTGCTTCAATCACTGACACCGCCTGCCTGAAAATAAGGCCAAGAAGTCAAACATTAAGGAGAAGTTGTCTGCCATTCCACTGTAGGGTCTTCCTGCACTAGGATGGTCTCCTACCGCAGCACAAGCATGACACCCTGTAACCACATCATTCTAAAGAAAAAGAATGACAAGGATGCATTCAAGCCTTTCATCCATGAGATATGCAATTAAGGAATTGAGGGAAAATGTGGCAACAGAAAACTCCCTGGACAATGCACCCACTGTTATCCACCCACCCAACCTGCAGCACTGAGCAGAATGGGTAGAGGTAGAAGTGGAGAACCACTGGAAGACTGGTAACTCTCTGCAGCTCAGAGCCAAGTTAGTAGTGTTTCTTATTGTAGATTTGTCTTTAAAAGCTCTTAAGCCTTTTTAATGGGATAGCAGGAGGAATCGGACATTGTTCTCCATCAAAACATTCAGATGCAGTTAATTTCTATGAAGAAATTATCCTCTGGTGGGCTGTCTTATGTCTGGTAGCCAATATCATCCAATTACTAGGACATATACTTGTTAAAAACAAGCCTTTTTCACTACTAGAAGTTGAAGTCAGCCAACATATTTTATTTCTAGGACAGATGCTAATGCCAAAGCTGTACTCTTGCTCATCACAGCCGCAACATCAGCTTGATAAAATACTTTAAAATATTTTCTACCAAAAGCTACAAAAATAACTTTTAGTAAAGGCACCAACACTTGGTGCCATGTCCCAAGACAATAAAATGAAGGGACTTGCACCCAGAACTCTAACTTGTGGCATTAATGTTTGTCCTAAAAAAGCTGTGGTACTGATAGTCTAACAAACCTTCCATAAAGACTCACTTCTGATGTTGATCTTACTACACTGAGCTGCTGCTTTAGGCCTACCTGACTTCAAAAGCCAACAAATGCCTGTCTAACTTTGGCTAATTTCACACCAACGTCTAATGGCTATAACCTTTTTCACCAAATTCACAAACTAACTAGTCTCTTGGGAACCTTCGCAGATGTGCTAACACCAGGCAAACTGGAGTTTATCCTTTTCGATCCAGCAAGAAATATCATCCATTCAGATGGTCCCTAAATTCTGAAATAGATTCCTGACACATACTGGGTGCTCTTTTCTGATGCCGCAACTTCTCGTGTAAAATGCTTTGTCTTTCTAAATATAATTATCTCACTGCAATTCTCACAATGAAGACAACTATCCACTCTACAAGACAATCAAGATTTAAGAATAAAAGTACCAGGACTACTTCACCTAGTATAATGCATATTATAATAAAAAAAAAAAAAGCTCAGGTGGCACATTATGTAATTTAAAATGAGATGTATTTTTTTAAAACAAATGCTTACATATCTGCAATGAAAGACAAGAAATCTTAGGTTTCTCTAATACAGAACTGATGGTACACTAGACTAATGCATTAAATGTAAACCGGGGGGGTGAACAAAGGATTTTAGTATGCACAATTACAGCAAAAGCCCACAAGTGCTGGTTAAATAAAAATTGTGCTAACGTACTTCAACTGCATTTGTCACAGGGGACCAACAGTAATCAAGTACAGTGGCATACGGCTATAGAAAACTGGTTAGTTCCAATGTTTAACAGAGTTGGAAAACCATGTGATTACAGCCCAAATGACTCCTGAGTAAGTTTATCTTTCACTGGAAAACGGTGTGATACTGCTTCCCTTATAGGTCTTCAGCTTCAGGTGCAGTGTTCCATAAGGCCACTTTAAACTGTCTGATACTGTTTATTACCACATTTCTATTATAATTCTTCAACCTATTTCTATCTGCAGGGATTGATTTAAGTGGATGCAGTTTTCTGAAGTGTGTCTGTGCAGCTTTTTTTCATTGTGTGTGTTAATGTTACTTAGTTACAGAGGCTGGTGGTGTAATAAAATACCTACACTGTGTCACAATGCATTTATAACACCCTTTTATCAGCATCCATTGCTACGCCTGCTATGCTAAAAAAAATTGCCTGCTCTGTGACATACAAGAATGAAGCCCTGACTATGACCCTAAAGATCAAAGACTGATTAGGAGCTCACACACTAAAGGAATTGGGTGAGGGGAGGACAGAACAGAAACACTGAAGCCGGCTCACTCATCCTGGTGAGAGGGAGGTGGTCAAGACTGCCACAATAATGAGCAAAAGAAGCTGGGAACATATTTATGTTCACAAAACTCCCCTCGTTTAACATGGGCATAATGTGCACACATTGAGGGGAAGGTACAAAAAGCCTTCATATATCAGATGCCAAGGGTTAACCACTGAATCATTGCCAATACCAATGCAGAAACCCCACTGACAGGTACTCCCCATGCAAAACTTTGGTTCAAAACTTTCAGACTGCGAAAATACTTTAAACTTGTTGAAACTGCATACAGTTTACACTGAAGAAAAAGCAGGAAAGCCAACATATATGTTGCACGTAAACACACAAAGCCAGCTCTGCTGGCATAAAAGGACAAAAGTGCTGTCTATACTCCAGGTGACCAGAGTTTAACTGGCATCTCTGGCAACTGCTGGAGGCAGCTGAGAGAACAAGGAATGACTATGCATTGTCTGCCTCTTTCCAAGGGGAAGGTGAAGCGACATGGCTGTTTTGACAGCCCTGGTAATGACATCAGGGCTATGATAAAGAGAGCTAGTGTTGAAGCAGCAAGGCAGGCAGAGGAGAACATATCACCATGTACATGGGGGCATTTCCCTTGTGGATCCATTGACCCCCCCCCCAAACATATCCCAGAATGTTGGTGAGAGGCATAGCTTAAAGAAAAACCATGAAATTAATAGTATGATGATTCCATGCCTAGCTCTGTCCCATTCACAGTGCATAGTGGTTTGCTCCTACACATGGAGTATAGAATCCCATTGTTTAAGGGAGACTCTCCCAGCCTGGATCACACCTGAAGGCAGTCAAGTGCAGGCAGCCATTACAAACACATGCACACACACAAATACACTGTTAGCCCTTTCTCTTCTCAACTGGATAAAAGAACCAACAAAGGCATGCAAATAAGGCACATGCAGCATTACTTTTCACACTACTGGCAATGCACATTGCGCTCCAACAGAAGATTTCAGATACGGCATCTGGAATATCCCTACAATGTGACAATAAAGTACAGTTGTGTACCTACCATAAATGTAGATGTTCGAGTGTATTCACTGTTGCAGTCATTACACTTGGGTTATCCTGCTGGCAGGCTACCCACAGTCATCCAGGATTCCAAAGTCTTGGCTGTCACTTCTTCCCCGACGTCAGAGCGCCAGGGGTATACAAGATGCAGCAGACGCAATTTTCTTCAGTTTTTCTTGCCCCAGATGTCAGCTGCCCCCAAATAGGTAGGCAATACATATTGCTAATAAAAACATACAGAAAAATATAAACAATACCTTCAGCTACAAGCAAATACACCACATAGGTTGTATAGGATAGAAAGGTATAGATAAGTCCCAGCAAAGAAAGTGGGGATGGAGGGTGGGTAACCTGGACTGCAACAGTGAGTACACTCGAACATCTACATTTATGGTAGGTACACAACTCTACTATGTTCATCGTGTTTCACTGTTGCAGTCATTACACTTGGGTAGAATCCCAAAGCTGAGGTAGGGTGGCTGGGTCTAAATAGGATTTGGAGTGGCTATGAGGCCCTGCAGAAAGTACAGTTGTGTACACCTACCATAAATATAGATGTTAGAGTGTCTTCACTGTTGCAGTCATGACTGTAGGGTTCTCCCCTGCCGGCAGGCAGCCCTCGGTCGGCCAGAATCCCAAAGTCTGGGTCCGGCGTCGGCTGTTCAACCATGCTCCCTGACGTCAGAGAGCCAGGAGTATAAAGCTGACAGCCGGCGCCATCTTCTCCAGTTTTTCTTGCCCCAGATGTCAGGAGTTCCAAAATGAAAAAGGTCCCATAACCTTTGCAAATACACCTCAGAAGAATGGTGAAAATAAGAGGGGACAGGAGGGAGGGAAACCCAGACTGCAACAGTGAAGACACTCGAACATCTACATTTATGGTAGGTGTACACAACTGTACTATGTTCATCGTGTTTCACTGTTGCAGTCATGACTGTAGGGTAGAATCCCAAAGCTGAAAGAAAGGGAGGTGGTCATTAAGAGGAACGGGCGGCTAAAAGGCCCTGCAAGACTGCAGAGGCAAAGCCTGCCCTAGACTTAGAGTAGAGAGGTAGATTGTAGTGCTTAGAAAAAGTATGCACTGAACTCCAAGTTGCAGCTTCCAAAATGTCCTTGGTAGGAACTCCCCTGAGGAAGGCCGCAGAAGTGGCAGCAGCTCTGGTGGAATGAGTCCGTATACTCCCTGGGATTTGCTTTCCATGGTGAGAATAACAAAATCTGATTCCATGAGCAATCCATTTAGAAATGGTCTGTTTTAAAATGGCTTTACCTTGGGAACTTGAAGCATAAGAAACAAACAATTGTTCTGATTTTCTGATGTCCTTGGTTCTGTTCAGGTAAAAACATAGTTGTCTGTGTACATCCAAGGAATGTAAGATCCTTTCCCCTTTATTTTGAGGAGTGGGGAAAAAGGTTGGCAAGTGGATAGTTTGATTTAAAGCCACTTTGGAAACCACCTTAGGCATGAAGGTAGGATTAGTCCTCAAATATACCCTGTCTTGATGAAAAATAATATAAGGTTCCACAGCCATAAGAGCTTGTAACTCTGAAACTCTCCTGGCAGAGGTTAGGGCTAACAGAATAGCTGTCTTCCAAGATAAAAACTTGATGTCAGAAGAGGCAGCAGGCTCAAAAGGAGGCAAGGTTAGTTTTTCCAAAACATAGTTGAGATCCCAAGCAGGAATGGGAGGAGATCTAGGAGGTCTTAAGTTCTTTGCTCCTCTGAGAAACTGTCTCATGAGCTGGTGGGAAAAGATGGGAGGGTCTGTATTATAATGAGCAGAAAGAGCAGAGGCATGTATCTTAATGGAAGAGAAAGAGAGACCCTTATGTAAGAGATCTGTCAAGTAAAGTAAAATTAAAGTAATGTTAGGAAGAAGAGGATCAGAATCCTGAGCCTGCATCCAGGAACAAAATCTTTTCCATTTTCCTGCATAAGATTTTCTAGTGCTAAGATGTCTGGCTTCTAAAATGACATCCATAACCTGCTTGGGCAGTAAAGAAGAAATCAAAGGCCCTGGATTAACCAGGCCGCCAGGCTGAGAGTTCTGACATGAGAGTGTAGAACCTGACCCTGATGCTGGGACAGAAGGCTCGGAGACGGAGATAAAACCCAAGGGGGCTCCAGGCATAGGTTTTTTAGAGTTGGATACCAAAACTGCAGAGGCCAATTTGGAGCCAGCAAGATTATCATGTTGGGCTTGTCTTGTTTTATCTTCAATAAAACCCGTGGAAGAAGAGGAAGAGGCGGAAAGGCATATCCTGAGAGGTTCCTCCAACTGAATGACAGGGCATCCACTTTCCAAGCTTCTCTGTGGAAAGTCCTGGTGCAAAAATTCTGTAGTTGATGATTGAGATGGGATGCAAAGAGGTCTATGTGAGGACATCCCCAGACTGCTGTTATCCTGAATATTTTGGTGTCCAGCATCCACTCGTGTGGATCCGAAAGGTTTCTGCTCAGACTGTCTGCCAGGAAGTTTTGTTTCCCTGGTAGCAACTGAGCTTGAAGATCCAGACTGCAAGCTAGAGCTGTGTTCCATAGATCCATGGCTAGTCTGCAAAGGGGGTAGGAATGAGATCCCCCTTGCTTGTTTATGTACCACATAACTGTGGTGCTGTCTGTCCGTATTAGTAGTTGTCCTGGTTGTAAAAGATTCCTGAAGGTCAATAGGGCTTTCTGAACGGCTAACATTTCCTTTAAGTTGATATGCAGGTGCTTCTGATCCTTTGTCCAAAGGCCCTGCAGACAATTGCCCTGAAAATGGGCTCCCCAAGCATAATCTGAGGCATCCGTGGTTAGAATCTGAGTGGCAGGAGGCAGACGGAAGGGCTTCCCTTTGTTTAGAGCACATGCCCTGGACCACCAAAGAAATTCCTTTTGAAGGCAAGGAAGAACGGAGATCAATATGTCTAAACTGTGGCAATGCTGAGACCATACACTTTTTGGGTACCAATGTATTTTCCTCATGTGTAGTCTTGCATATGGTACGAGAAGGATGCAGGAGACCATGTAACCCAAAGCCTGCAGGAATTTCCTTGCAGATAGTTGAGTTAGAGTTGCCAAGGTTTTGAAAGTTGAAGCCAGCTGTAATTGTTTTTCAGATGTCAGAAATGCCATCTGGGTTGTGGTGTTTAGAAGTGCACCCAGAAAAGTTATCTGTTGTGATGGTGTCAAATTTGACTTTTTTATGTTTACAGAGAATCCCAGGAACTTGAGGAGGTTCTGTACAAATTCTAGATGCTGGAGTAAGACATCCTTGCTGTCTGCCTGAATTAGACAATCGTCCAGATAAGGGTAAATTTGAATTCCCTTGAGTCTGCAGTAAGCTACTACTGGAGCCAGGCATTTGGTGAAGACCCTGGGCGCAGTAGACAATCCAAAGGGCAGCGCAGAGAATTGAAAGTGCCTCGATCCGGCCTTGAACCTGAGGTATTTTCTGCGATCCTGCCTGATGGGAATGTGTAAATATGCCTCCTTTAAATCCAAAGTTACCGTCCATGCATCTTTGGACAGCATTGGAAGTAGCTGCTGTAGAGTAAGCATCTTGAATTTTGGAATCTCTAGAAAGGTGTTCAAGACAGACAGATCCAGAATGGGTCTCCATGAGTTTTGCTTCCTTGGGACTAGAAAGAGCCTTGAGTAAAAACCTTTTCCCATCTCTGAAAGAGGAACCAGTTCTATGGCATTCATAGCCAAAAGAGCTTCCACCTGGTTTAAGGCCTCCATCCACTGATGTTTTGGAAGGTCTGGCCATCCGCTTGGCCTTGGCAAGGTATGAAAATGGAATTTGTAACCTCTTAAAACCACATCCAAAACCCATTTGTCTTGGGTTATTTGAATCCAATTTTGATAAAAAAAGAGAGAGTTTTCCTCCGAGAGCGGCTTCCAGGCAAGAAGTTCCTGTAGCCCAACAGAGGGAGTCATTGAGTTTGTTTCCTTTGAGATTGCGACCTGTCCTCACCCCCCCTAGGGGTGGAAGAAGCCCACTGTCTTGGTCTATAAGCAGCTTGTGTTTGAGGCCTCCCTCTGGAGAGTCTATATCTACCCCTCTGAGGCCTGTCTGAAGTGGGAAAGGACCAATTTTTTGAAGGCCAATTCCTGCTAAATCTAGGTGGCTGTACTTGTAAGAAATCTTTAACTGTTTGCATGGATTTCGCCTTATCCTCCATCTTTTTAATCACCTCTTCAGCTTTTGATCCAAACAAAACATTATGCTGAACAGGAGCATCCAATAATTTAGCCTTTACTTGTTCAGGTAAATTTTGTTCCTTTAGCCATGCATGCCTTCTAATGACTGTACACAACCGGCTGAAATGGTCTCCCTTGACCCGAGAAGGAGTAAAAAACAGCTGCTTTTCCAAACAGATTTTATTCAAGAATCTCCAAAAATAGTTACAACGATTGGTGGTTAAGCGCTTTCATCTGCTATCATCAGATTTCATCAGAACCCTGTTACATTATCCAGTCGTAGTTTATATACCTATTTTGGCGCCAATTTTCAAAACTTAATTGCTATAGCCTACATAATTGGATTGTGTGCAAAAGTGATTTTTAAGCTAGGGTATTTGCATATCCAATTATGTAGGCACCAATTATGAGGTACTGCCTTAGTAATGGATGAGAGAAAATAGGAGGTCCCGAGTTATAATGAGCTGAAATGGCAGAGGCAGGGATCTTAATTGATGAAAAGGATAGGCCTTTGTCCAACATCTCAGTTAGGTATTGTAAAATCTGAGGGATATTTGGTACAAGTGGGTCAAAACCTTGTGCCTGGTTCCAGGCGCAGAATCTCTTCCATTTGTCTGCATAAGATTTCCTGGTGCTGGGCCTCCTGGCCTCCAGAATGACATCCATAACAGCTTTAGAGAGAGGTGTGGTCTGAGTGGCTTTGTTATCTGCCATGCAGCCAGATTTAAGGTTCTGAGTTGGCTGTGCAGGATCTGATTGTTTTGTTGAGTCAGAAGTTGAGGTATTTGAGGTAAAGTCCATGCTGGGCCTTGAGCCAAGTTCTTTAAGATTGGGTACCAGTGCTGGCGTGGCCAGTCTGTGGCAATCAGGATCATTTTTGGCCTCTCTTGTCTGACTTTTAGGAGCACCTTGGGAATGAGAGGCAGTGGTGGGAAGGCATAAACTTTTAGAGTTCTCCAGCCGAATGAGAGAGCATTCACTTTCCATGCTTGAGGGTGGTAAGTCCTTGTGCAGAATTTCTGTAGTTGGCAGCTGAGAGGGGAGGCAAAAAGATCTCTGCCGGGGCATCCCCATTTCTTTGTTATCATGCTGAAGACCTGTGGATTTAGTTTCCACTCGTGAGGATCCATGAGGTTTTTGCTTAGATCGTCTGCCAGAGTATTTTTCTTCCTGGCAGGAATTGTGCTTGCAGATGAACTTGATAGGTCAGTGCTGTGTTCCACAAAGTCATAGCTTGTCTGCAAAGGGGATATGAGTGCGTGCCCCCTTGCTTGTTTATGTACCACATAACTGTGGTGTTGCCCATCTTTAGCAATAGTTGTCCTGGATGCAGTAGGTCCTTGAAAGCTGTCAGGGCATTCTGTACAGCTAGCATCTCTTTTTGATTGATGTGAAAATGCATTTGGTCTGCAGCCACTTGTCCTGAATACATTTTCCTGCTATGTGCCCCCCCCCCCCAGGCATAATCCGATGCATCTGTTGTTAGTGTCTGTTTGGCTGTGGGTAAAGTGAAAGGCTGTCCCTTGTTGTGGTGACATGCCAGGGCCCACCATCGAAACTCCTGTTGCAGGCAGGGAATAAAAGTTATTATTGCTTCCAGGCTGTGGCAATGTTGAGTCCAAACACTTTTTAGATACCATTGTAACTTCCTCATATGCAGTCTTGCATATGGAATTAGTAGGATGTAGGATGCCATGAACCCCAAAGCCTGCAGAATTTTTCTTGCAGGTAGTTGGGTTTTTGTTACCATCATTTGAAAGTAATGAGTCAGTTGCCTTTGCTTGTCTGTCATGAGATAAGCCATCTGGGCAGTTGTATTTAAGCTTGCACCCAGGAATATTATCTCTTGAGAGGGCACTAGTTTTGACTTCTTTTCGTTTACTGTGTACCCTAGGCCAACTAGCAATCTTTTCACAAATGCCAGATGCTTTAGTAGAATGTCCTTGCTCTCTGCTTGAATAAGGCAGTCATCTAAATAGGGATATATTTGAATTCCTTTTTGTCTGCAAAATGCAATCACTGGTGCCAGGCATTTTGTGAAGACCCTGGGCGCAGTAGATAAGTCAAAGGGCAGTGCAGAGAATTGGTAATGCATTGTGCCAGCTATGACTCTGAGGTATCTTCTGCAATTTTGTCTGATTGGGACATGCAGGTATGCCTCTGAGGTCCAAAGTAACAAGCCAAGCCTTCTTGCCCAGCATGGGTAGAAGTTGCTGTAGTGTCAACATTTTGAATTTTGGAACATCCAGGAAATCATTTAGAATAGACAGATCCAGTATGGGTCTCCAGGCTTTGTCCTTTCTGGGAACCAAGAAAAGTCTTGAGTAAAATCCTTGTTCTTGCTGTGGTACTTTTTGAATAGCTCTCATGTCCATGAGAGCTGTAATCTGTTTTTGTGCCTCTGCCCATTGATTTTGTGGCAGGTCTGGCATTCCTTTTGACCTTGGAAGGATGTGAAAGTGGAACCTGTAGCCCTGAGAGACAATATTCAGTACCCATTTGTCCTGAGTGATAATGTGCCAATTTTGTGAGAAAAGTGCTAGCTTTCCCCCTAAAGGTGCTGCCAAAAGGAAAGTGCTTGACTTTTGAAAAGGGAAGTCATTGGGACTGTTTCCTATAAGGTTGTGACTTGTCTTCACCTCCTTTGGGGGTTGAAGCACCCCATTGTCTAGGTCTGTAAGAGCTTTGTGGCTGAGATCTGGCTCTTGGGCGTCTGTATCTGCCTCTTTGAGGCCTGTCTGACACTGGAAAGGACCAATTTTTAGAAGGCCAATTTTTGCTAAATCTAGGTGGCTGTACCTGTAAGAAATCCTTTACTGTCTGCATTGATTTTGCCTTATCCTCCATTTTCTTTAATACCTCTTCTGCCTTAACGCCAAACAAAGTATCATGCTGTAAAGGAGCATCCAATAATTTGGCTTTAACATGATCAGGTAAACTTTGTTCTTTTAACCAAGTATGCCTTCGAATGACAGATCCTATAACTGCGGCTCTACAAGAAGCCTCTAATGAATCAAATCCACATTGCAGAGTATGTTTTCCCACTTGTTCAGCTTCATGCAATAAATCCTGCATTTCCTTATTGTCAGGACATTCTGAGCTTGCAAACATTTTCTGTTTTATAAGACATTAAGTATTGTTAGTATTTCAGCATGTGAAACTGGCAGTTCAAAGCCCTTACTGCTAACGATGCAGAAGTGTAAACTTTTTTCCCCCATCTATCCAGTGCTCTAGAATCCCTGTCAGAGGGGACTGGGTTTTTTGCAGTGGAAGCCTTTACCCCTTTGGGATCCTGTGAAATTGTTTCTGGGTCAGCAGCAGGGTTTTTATAAAGAAATTTATGAGAGTCTGGGACCGTATAGTACCTATCTGGCTTGACTGGTGCTGGGGATAAAGAATCAGGAGACAAACTAGATTCAGAAAAAACAACAATATCTAACACATGGGGTATAGCAAGGGACCTGTGCTGAGGCAATAAAAGAAAATATCTGAGCCTTTTCTTTGATTCTGAATAATCCTGGCTTTCCCAATGGAAATGCTCCCTCATGGTGTGCAAAGTTTCCCCAAAAGAGTAATCCTCAGGAGGAGAAGCTGAAGGGATATATTCTTCAGCATCAGAATCCTCATAGGGAGGAAGGGAGTATCCCTGGTCTGAAGAGGAATCAGAGGAAAAAGAAACCTGGACAGAGGATTCATAGTCTGTATCCTGCCTAGACCTTTTATCAGGAGGGGGATGGGAACCCCTGATTAAAGAAATTAGGTCTTCGGCCATTTTGAGCATCTGTTTCTTAGGCATGAATGACTGTCCAGGAGAATGCTGTACTTGTTTCTTTGTCTGTAATGATGTTTTAGACTTTGTCTTTGCTGCTGTAGTTGACTTGATAGTAAGCTGTGTAGGTCTGAAAACACCCTCAGAAGCAGATGCCTGCTCAGCGGCTCTGGACCCATCTGAGGGAATAGTTTCTGTAGGCCCAATACCTTGAGTTCCCAGAGGCCTAGTTGTCTCCACGTGGGAGTCGGAGGCGGCCTGTGGCTCTGAGGTAGCAGGTGTCAGGGGCTGCAAAAGCGCATCACTGAGAACCGGCGACTGGCCTAGAAGAGGCTTCGTCGTCAGTTTTGGACCTCGGATGCCTGTCTTTTTTCTTGTCTTTGCATTTTTTATGAATTCCGATCGTTGGTTGTTCTGACGGCATTATGTAGTTAAACCTACGGCCAAAGTAATGCAATGCAAAATCAAACCGACGCTTAACAGTGGTTTGTTGAATCTAGCACAAAACCGACAACTAGTTATGTCGTGGTCAGGGCCTAGGCAAGGAATACAGTAAGAGTGAAAGTCCTTATGAGGTATTTGCTTCCCACAAGAAATACAATTGTTAACTTTTACTGACATCGGTCTGGAGCAAGAAAAAGTTTCCCCAATGGGGTACATAGCTTTATTGAAGACTTTGGCTCTGAAATTCGATTTCGAAAATCTCAGGAGTCGGCCAACCGGCACTTGCGAACTGCTTTTGCTTCGGGAACCGCGCGGCAAGAAAGCCTCTTATATACCCCTGGCGCTCTGACGTCAGGGAAGAAGCGACAGCAACCGACGCCGGACCAAGACTTTGGAATTCTGGTCGACTGCGGGTAGCCTGCCAGCAGGATAACCCAAGTGTAATGACTGCAACAGTGAAACACGATGAACATCCGTAACCCCACCATTCAGTCCTCACCATGGTGGATATGTAATTAGTAACAGGTGATGGCATAATCACCTGCTGTCAACAGCAAAGAAAAAACTGCTTTAAAATATGCATCGGCAATCCAGTCTTAAAGAATTCTGTACTATTCTTTACATTAGCATTCTGTGGATATTCAAGATTCTAAAGATCCTCAGAATGTTTTCATAAAAATACATACAACACTGACCACAGTAATGAATTGTTTCATTCCTTTACATTTGTCAAAAAATCCTGAGTACTGTATAAAAAAATAAAATAAATAAAGGCTTACTTACTTCAATGTTGGACTTAGAATCTGACATTACAGGAAGAAGCAAGGTGAGGACATCCTCCCGGTTAGATCCAGCATAAGCTAAGCCCAAACTGGAAGAAAAGGACAAAAGCATAAGGATTCAAATGCTTCAAGGATTATTTAATTTTTTTTTTCATAACACGCAAAGTCAATGCAACATGAATGTTATAATTCAAATAGAATGATTACCAAAACACATGCAAACAATGAGCAGTGACTACAGCTACAGAAAGATGATGGAAGTTACGATCATAGAAAGCTACAAATGCAAATCAGTGCAGCACGACAAGACGCATATGCAAGGCATATAACAAGCAAAATAAGAAGTAAAAAAAAAAAAAAAACTTGCTTGTGGAAACTTTCAGTGAAAAACAAAATGTTGAGATTATGCATCAGAGGCTGAAAAAATTGATAAAAACAGTACTGCTGCAG